>NW_019174393.1:18261457-18277066 GCF_002260705.1 Seriola dumerili
TCACTCTGGCATCAACCTAAGGAGAAACTAAAGGTTTTTACACATAATATCTAAATTCTAAATGGCCACACATTCACTGAGTAAATTTATCCTCCCAAAACAAAGAACTTTGGCCTGGGGCCAAACTTTTTTGCACACTAGTCATAAGAATCTAAAGTCTGTCCCTTCTTCTGTACACACACACACACACACTTCCAATAACCAATCATCATCAATCCGACCACACTCCAGTGCATTGCTTTCTATCTCTCTCTATCTCTTTTCTTTTCTTTTCTTTCTCCCCTCTCTCTCTCTCTTAAAGGGGACTCACAGACATTATTTAAAGTTTTTTTCTGCCCCTGATTGAAATGGCAGTTCACCAATAACACTGGCAGACCCACATCCAGCGCTGGGGTGATATGAAAGTGAGGATTGATCAACTGCAGTGGGGCTCTTGGGGGTCATCAGAATTAAAGTGTGTTCAGTTTATGTCATTATTGTCAATCCCAAAAATTACTCAGTATGAAGAACTAATTATTACTTATTATATTACTTTCATCCCCCATACGCAAATGTAATACATGTACATATATTGGATTTCCCCATATGAAATATATGTATGTATGTATGTATGTATATATATATATATATGAAACCTATTAGAAATTGGAACAATTTTCATAATTGACATATATGTCTTGCTCTTATGCAAACATGTATGTTTATGTATTTATGTATAAATTTTAGACATATGTTATATTAATATATATTCAACCCAAAGCCTGTCAATATACAGTATATTTACATCATACAACAGTAGGGTCCAAGTCTAAGACCACTTTCCCAGAAGATAGAAATGTTTAAAATGAAGGAATCAATAAGAAAAACATATTTAAGATATATAACATATATTATAACATACTGTATATAATTTTTATTATATATTATATATATTATGTTATTATAAGTATGCTTTTAATAGACTGGTCACAAAAGAAATCATATAGATATTTTTAATATATTTACATATACATATATCTACATATATATATATATATNATATATATAATGATATAAATGTATCAGTCAACTAATGTATTATAATGAACCACTTCAAACTAGGCTATAATTATTCTTTTGGCACTCTGTAAATAAGAAAGTAAAAGTAAAAGTTTCCCAGACAGACAGTTGACTTCAGCAGACTGTGAATTCCCACGTGTTTTACAAAGCTGCCAGATAAGTCAAATGTTTACCGACCTAAGTGCTCTATAAGGGACAGTTGTTACATTTTAACAGTTTGAATGGTGAGCATTCCAGCTTTTAACAGCCTCATTCTCTGCACTGCATTTTCATCTGCAGCGTGTCTCATGGCAGACATTTCATCGCTGCACACTTTGTGTTTGTGGATGGAAGGTTGAACTTAGTGGGTCAAATGATCCATTTGGCTTCAAAGGAGGTCCAAAGGTTAGAAGGCCCGGTAACGGTTAACCAGAGCAAACAACAGCAGCGCCTATTTTATGGGACAATTAATACTCAGACTGCAGGGACAGCAGAGCAGGAGCACACACATATAGACCCTACACACAGTCTATACAGTACAATCAGGGTATATAGATATATTTATATATATCTATGTACACACACTATACATTTCTTATGCTCTAGATTAAATACTATACATATCACGTTAAATTACATAAGAATAACATGAACGTTTGGAAAATAATGCACAGCTGTAGTAGATTTGAAAGTGTTGCCATTTAATTTTGTAATGAGTAGCACTGAGGCTGAAACACTGTCTACATCTTGTGGGTATGTGACTGCATTTCATCAGCGGTGCACTCCGTCTGCTCCCTTGAAGTCGCTGGCCAAAATGCACGCTGATATCACATCGCATGTCCAGACCAGATATTGCAAAGATAAGCTGATAGCACAAACAGCAAGAGTTGACCGTAAACCCTCCTTTTGGTAACGCTCAGAGCCCGGCAGAGAGGCACTGTGTGGTTATGAGCGAGAAAGGGAATAATAATAGACTTCGGCTTTGGGTCACTTTAACATGCGAGTAAAACATGAGCCTGTACATGGCCTGTGCAGACAGCTGGATTGTTTAAAATGGGAGCCATCAGAAGTGCTTGAGACGGAAATGAGACGCGGCTGAAACGCCTCCTGTGCAGACATGTCGTGTAGAGCACTTAGTTCAGTTTATTTTACATTGTTGCCTTTTAGTTCTTGTCTGGTTTATGACTTTTAAAAAAAAAAAAACTTTTTACAAACGAACCACGAGGAGTAAACATGAAGGTACACAGACTGACGGGTAACTCGGTTATGGTGAGATCATCCTTCATCATCAGGAGCCATGTGGGGAAATCAAATTCTGGTAAATAGTTTACTCACCCAAAGAAACTGCGCTGAGCAGGAAACGCACCAGTGTTAAACTGAACTGAACCAAACAGGTTAGGTGTGATTGCACCATTATTCCATTCATTCATTTATATCATAACAAACAATCAGCAGAGGCACAATATATATTCTTTTTCCTTTTAAACAAGTGAAGACCAACATTTAAAAAGATCACAATGGAATTTTAATATGTGAAAGTTACACACTAATTTACACACTAATAATAATAATAATATATATATATATGTTGTTTTTTTTTTTTAAATGCTGGTGGCTTTGCTAATAAAGCAACTCATTTCATTGAATTAAGATGATGGGTACCTTTGACTGCTGGGTGCAGAGGCATGAATATATATATATATATATATACTAGTATATATGGTCAAATGTAATATATATAGAAATGTTATGGTGTGTGTATTATATTATAAGCAATAAAAAGAGATATATAGTATAATTATATATATATAGCAAAAGCAAAATCAAGCAAAGGAAAATCTAAAATGGGCTGCTTTGGACTGCATAATAATAAATATAATTTTATTTTTGATATTTCGGAATCGCAGATTAACTCTGAAGATATCGTGGGACTACAGCTTTTGGAATTGGCAGTAAGCCATCAAGTGTTTTATTCTTTCTTTTATCTCAATATTGTACTCACTGCATTTAAAAAAGAAAAATAGTTCTAATGATGAAAGTCATGATATAACTGTGAAAGATCGAGGGGATGGAGATTCGGAGCTCGGACCCAATCAAATTATTAAACATTTGCCAGCGTAATGGCAGCTTGAAAGGGGCATGGAAGGGTGGAAGAACACAGGTCGAGTGCAGGTCTTATCTGGGACGGCTCTCGCAGCTGTGAGCCAGTTTTACCCATTCAGTGCCTCTGGTTAACACCCAGGAAATTTTAGTTTCAAGAAGCAGTTTTTTAAAGATTAGCCGCCGGCAATCTTAATCATTTCCCACCGCTGAAGATTAGGTTGGTGTCGGAGCCCTGGCAATACAGGCCAATTTGTGCTCCTCGCGTCTGTCTGTCTCGCCTCAAAAGCACCAATCAGCTGCAAAACACCACCGACTTTGTCACCGAGGAACAGAGAGGCGCCGCGCAATAGGCAAAAGAAAATATTTTGCGTAAGGGACACATAAGCAACACTCAAGGAGTTAGTTGCATGCTCAGTGGGTGAGTGTCAACAATGGCAAAAGGAAGTATCACTTTTGCATGCAACAAAGCCTGAATGGAAAGGACAAGGAGAGTGAGTTATTTTCAGAGATAGATATGGGGAAAAAAATTCTGTTATGTTTTACCAGCGTTTAAAAATGCAAAAATGTTGAAGATTTAAATTCACAACTCGGACTGAAATGGAAAAGAAGAAACATCTGCAACGAAGAGCTTCTTTATCAATGTCCTTTTTTAACTGAGGCCAAAAGCTGCAGGCGCAACTTTTTGACATCACTACACTATAAATCTGCTCCATGTTTAAGAGCTTGAAAGTGTCTGAACAGTGGAACAAGAAGCTACAATCACATCATCTGGAGGGCACAGAGCTGCAGCGCCAAACACTAGGCAGCCTAATCACATATTTCAGCTGCAGTGCGTTAATGTGTGGGTTATATACTCGTGACATTACCCAACACGTACCCGGAATTTTCATTTAGACAGCACCAATAGACAACTAGATAGATAACACAACCGAGGTCCATATGTATTTGTATATATGCAGCCCAAGAGCAATTTTCCTTGAAATCACATCTTCTGGTCGAAGTGCTTTGTTAGATAGAAATGTACTCCATTTGCATATTTTAATAGTTACAAGTGTAGCCCTGTTCTTTTTTGTTGGCTATGAAGCTTGTTTGGTGTTCTTTTAGCTCCTTTGAAGACAAATTCTCACATGTTTATTGTTTCATTTTTATTATTATTTCCACAAATATATTTGTTTACGGATGACAGAAAAAGCTGCAGGAAACAGTTTCTTATCTTCTGACCTGCTCTCCATTGCCTCGAGCAGATTCGTGGAAATGTTAATTGTATTTCTTTATGTCGTATTTCTGTTACGATGCCAAAAGGAACTGAATTTGACCTTGATAGTACACTTTATTCGGAAATACATTAACACACAGTGATTACATGTATAAAACAAGATCGAAGTCAATTGGATTGCCCAGTACACTTTATATTTATGAGGGCAAGAATGCAAACTGTGATAGAGAAGAAAGGAGTGCTGACCACGAACGGAAATAAACCCAAATTCAGAAGCATTTAGCAATTGTGAAGGTCAATGAGTTGTCAGTTATCATTCGTGTATCACTTTGCCATTGTACTCTGTAATATAAGCATGCTTAAGTCACCACAGGACGATACACTCAATGCCAAAACGCTGTATGTGTTAAGTGTGTTTGTCGATTTTAATATGCACCCCTGGAGGTTCGAGCTGAAGGACACTTATATATAGCAGGAATAAAGGCACACGCGTCTCTTCATCAATAGTAGAACACTGTAAATCACAGACCATGAAGGACATCATGGCTTTGGGGGGTTCAAAAATGTTCTATAAGTTTGCTCACATGCACACGTCAGTGGTTTTTCACTCATTGTAGCTTGAATTAGGTTTCTGCTTCAGGCTTGAAGTTCGGTGGGAGCTTGTGCAAGAAATTTGTTGAAGTTACCCATAGAACTCTGCCGTTACCAAAGAATGATATATTGGATTGTAAGAGCTGCAGTCAAACCAGAATTTACAACAGTAGAGCTTTTAGGCTGAAATGATTTTTTAATTTTAAAACAACTCTGCTGAGTTTTGTTGATGGTCTGTAAAGAGATTCCGTGGAAGTTTCAATTATCAGAATCAATTATTAACCGGATGTGTTACATGAGCCAAGGCAAGACTTCCGCACGACCACGTTACTCACAAAATTCCATTTTGCTTGCGTGCCCACTTTCTGGTATGACTGAAGCATTACAACGTACAGCATTGATCACTGTTATTGTTATTAGTAAGGACTTGCATTTAAGATTTTTTTTGTTTCATTAATAATCAGAAAAGAAGCTTTATAGCAGGACTACAGCTTGCTACCATGTTAACACTGGCTGTTGAAAAGTAAAACTGGCTACTCACAAAGAAATTTGAAAAAATACGTTTGGGTAAATTGTAAACCATCCTCCAGTAACTTTGTTTGTTGCTCTTTCTGCACATGCCTACTTGAAGTTTACAGGTAGCCTATGAATACCAGGAGATGCCACTGGTGGCACGCTATGCTGCACTGTTGATAGCTTTTCTCCTGGTTAATTTAACAGCTGCAGAGGGTGTCTGGTAGAAAGCAAAACAACAAACCAATTTTCTGCCAAGACTTTTCTCCAACTTTTTTTTAATTACACAATAAAACAGCTAACTAGTAGCATGAAAATTGAATTATTGAGGCTTAATTTTTTTCTGCAGGAAGGGAAAAAATGGTTTTTTCTAAATTAGACATTAGGTGTCCATCAACTTTATTTGACGTAACATTATGAATAAGGGATTATTTATAAAAGGGTGTATGTCATATTAATGTTTACAACACACACAACACACACACACACAACACACACCTCATTACCACTTGTACAAAAGACGCTAAGCTGGTTTGACCCTTACAAACACTCCACACGCAGCCGCACTGCTCATCATGTTCCAGTTGAGGCTGCTGATATTCAGCAGTATTGATTTGAGCATGTCAGAGTTTGTGGAAGGTGCAATGTCATTGATCGCTCGGTGCTGGCGCAGTGTTAAGGGTAAGGTCAATCTTTTCGCATCAACTCCTCAGGATTTTCTTCAAGTCCCTGTGGAAGAGCCCCCCTTGGTTCAATAGCTACATTAATTATGCTCTTCACGCAGCAGTTAAGGGCAAAGAAACAAAGGTCATTTATGTGGTGGAAGGCAAACAGCTCCTAATGAACTTTTTGCTCTGCTGTGCAGTGATTTGAGATCAACATGCTCACTGGTGTGTTTTTTCTCAACTCAGTAAGAAATATAAAGCATTGACCAAATGCTTCTGTGAAAGTGACCGAAATAAATAGTCTTTTGCACTTTAATTTATTAACATATGATATAATCTATCATCATCTTAGAGTAGCATTGCGATTACAGCCTTAAAATGTGGTAATGCATAGTTATGCAAAATTGCAAAGAAAGATCTTCAAATGACCAAAATGTGAAAGCACAGAATTTATACAAAACAAATAAAGCTCACTGAATTATTTTGGCCTGCGCCAGGGAATTTTTGATATTTTTGTTTTACTTGTTTAATGAAACACTAATAATCTAAACTATAGTATTTTTTTGGGCTGCATTGTTTTTTAATAGATAGTATTAGTTTTTTCTTTTTTTCATCAATATTCAATTGTTATGATGAGTTCAAGTTATAGTTATTTTAACCCTGTGCATTTGTATTCGTTTGCGTGTTTGCAGTGAAAGTTGTGAATGCAGGGGAGGAGTTGTCCTTGTGGTCCCTCAGGCTATATTGACTTTCAAACCTTGTAAATAATTGTCCTAAGCACAAACACAACAAATTGCCAGTAATTTATTCTGCTTTGTTTTTGAAACCAGGTCAGTGTATCTTTGTTGAGGGTTTTGTTTTCGTTTTTTGACTCACCATTTTTATACAAGTTTTATGCTACAAAGAGAGCTAGATAGACACTTTCTTAACTCCAACGCGGAAATAATGATTTCATTATTTGTTGGAGTGTTGTTAGGTTTTTTCTTTATATATTTCAAGTTAAAAGTGTGCCTCAAGAGTTTTCCTCAATAGGATTATTTAGGTTAACTAACAGAGAACAAGCGCACTTTGATATAGAGCTATATATCTTAATGTCCACTTAACCAAACAAGAGCAATCAATATTTGACACAGTAGCAGCCTCTCTCCTTAGAAAACATACTGACCACCAAAGTTTATCAAATCTAAGAAAGAAAATCTAAATCTTTTTTTTGAAATAGAAAAATGCATATTATGGTAATGACCAGAGGACTTTGCAACAAATAATCAAACCCTAATATATAATCAGTTACACTGAACTATCTTATCTAATCAATAGAAACAATAAATGGTTGAGAAAGTCAAACATTAAAGTAGCTGTAAGCTTTTGCTATTGCTATAGAAGAACAATTGCCAAAACTTATCATTAAACAAGCTGTTTTTACGTTACCATAGTCTAGAAGAAACGTTGCGAAGTTCAGCATTCGAACTTCATTCCTTCACTCACGCAAGTTCCAGCTCCAGCAGTGTAAAACAAAGCCACTGAAGTTAGCATGCTAGCCAGCCTTAGCCCCAGCCCATTTCCAGAGAGTCTCAATCAACTTTTCCGATAGCGAAGTCACTGTAGCCTCCAATCTTCCCTGAGACGAAAGCGCTGCTCAGGAGAGAGCATTAACAACTCTTGTATTAGTCAAGTCAACATGGCCTGTGAAAGCTCTTGTAAGGGACAACCACCACCACCTGCTCCCGACAAAGAACCATGTTTGGGTCTCCAGAGGAAAACGTCCTTTGCTCAAAAGCCCTTTAAGTATAACAAAGTGTGCAACTGATTAAAAGTTATGTTAATGTTAAAAAAAATTGACATGAACCAAAAAAAGCAGTAGTACTTAACCAAACAAAAATGTTCACAATGGTTTTTTAAAATTATTTGAGATGAAATTCTGTCCTCATGACATGGTTGCTCGTTTTTTCCGAATGAAGGAAATATACTGTTTTCACTTGAATAATAGCCTCTGTTTATGTCTATTTGTCTGCTTTAATGGTTTATTTGTTGTGTGCTTGGTTCTTACACATATCAAAGCATTGTTTGATTTTGAGGGCAAATTCATAAAATTTTGATTTAATGTTGTGTTTTGTTTCCGCCTATGGCATTGCTGGTGCTTTTGCACAGGAACCCATTTCCTTTCTTCCCTCTTAGTCTTATTTATGCCTCATAATCACAGTGCCTGCATTGGTTTAAATGTCCAGCTTACAGTTTTCTGAGCTTGCACCAGGGCGGCACAAAATTGTTGGCATATAGGACAGTGACTGGCTACTGTAGCCTGACTTCTTCTTTTGTTAATTTGTTTTTTAAAAAAAAAAATCTTTTATATTTTTTAACATTTAATACATGAGATTTACATTGGAAGAGAACACAAATAATCCAGGTTATGCACATCTATTGTAAAACCTCGGCTTTATCTGTGTGTCTCATTTGTTAAGTACTCTCCTGTGGTCTGTAGCTCTATTCGAAGGGGGCAGCATTACCTGGTTTTTCTGAGAAATAAATGGTCTTTGGTGCTGGCTGAACAGGGAGGAAAATGGTTAATCACTACAGAACAACTAAGACCAGAGTGATCCTTTACAAGGATCAAAGCTGCGTTATAAGGAACCAATTCTATTCAGCTTCCTCTGGAGGTAATAGGCTGTGCTTTTTCTCTCTTCGCTCCCCTCTCTTTGTGCTGTCCCGAAGCACAACATTGACCAGTGTAACGTTAGTCAAGTACAGATTCATGTTCAATTTAACTGCCTTTTAATTCTGTAGATTAGACAGTGTCTTAAATTGTCTGTCACGATACATCAGAGGAGCATTGACAGTTAATGATAGTTACACAAGTAAGTAGAACGGGCATTGTCGACTTCAGGAAGAAATAGATTACAGGCGTGGCATATGCCGGCCTGTACGAGTCTATAATTAAATGGTTCGAGTGAGCTGAAGACTGCTTGTTTGTCTGCAGGATGAATGCAAGATTTGTTAAACAAACAAAGCACGGGAAGTGATTTTCCGCAGCCCCTTCACTCCAACACCGCCAGCTTCCCCTACCTCCTCGCGCCCTACTGCCGGCTTCGCTACTTCCCCCCCCCCCACCGCACTGCCCCTGCAATGTGTCCGCCCCCGCACCCTCCCCGCATGCCGCTGCACTGCGGTCCTCCTCCCCTTTCCTTCCCTCCACCAGCCCTCCCCACCTCCCCCCTTGCCCCCCCTCTCCGCTCCCCCCCACCGTACCCCCCCCCCCCCCGCATCGCTCCCACCTGCCCTCTTTGTATTGTTCTTCCTCGGGGAGAGAAGATCATCACCTGTAATTGTTTTCTAGGGGTTGGGTGTAACGGGTTTTGGCACGAACACTATTGGCTCAAAGCTTCAGCATTTGGCAAATGTGCTTTGCATCAATTCTTATGAGTCAACCAAACTTAAATTTCCGCTTCTGGGGCCGAATTCAAAAAAAAGAAAATCATGATCCTGTGCCAGCACAAGAGGGTAGTACCAAACAAGAGCCCAGGAGGACACTACAGAATTAAACAGTAGCTCCACCCCTCTGCCACTCATGACACTGGTACAAGTTTTCCTTCTAACTAATAGTGACCCGCAGTCTCTTTAAGATGCAGATTAGAAGGGATGTCTAAAAATACCAAGGAAAGGTATTTAAAAACTTGGTGAAATTGCATGCTTTTTAGTGGTTAGACCTTCTATTCACAATCCACTGGGTAAAAAAAATAGCAGTATGTTGATTGACTTGGGCACTATTTCCTGCGCATACAAATGTTGTAATTTTTGCATAAATTTGCAGCTTGAACAACACTTACAGTGTGTATTGGCAAGGTTTGACCAAAAGAATATTTACTTTTTCTTTTGTCTTACCCTGAGGTCGCTTCAGTGAGTGGCATTGTGTGAGCACCAGGCATGGCATTTTCTTTTTTTTTGATTCGCCGCAGAGGAATTTAGTTTTTGGTTGAACTCATTAAGAATGGATTGCAAAGCACATGCAAATGCTGAAGCTTGAGCCAATAGTGAGTTCGTGCCAAACCCGTTTACACACACCCCTAGAAAAACAAATTACAGTAGATGCATCTTCTCATCCCGAGGAAGAGGGCATGAGGAAATCACTCCTGTGTTTGTTGACAAATCTTGCTATTCATCCTGCGAGATCAAACAAGCAGTCTCAAAGACTCAAAACTCGAACATTGATTGATAAACGATCGTTACCAGGGAGGGTGCTCACTGACTGACGTGTAATCATTATTATTCTCCTTGAGTGGACAATTCCGTTGCATCTAACTGTGTAGCTATCATTAACCTGGTCAATGAAGCTCCCCTGATGATGGTGAACAATTAAGGACCTGTTAATACAGAATAAAAAGGCAGTCAATTGACATGTATCTGTACTTGACTTAACGTTTACACTGGTGTGGTTGGTTGGCTTTGACAGGCACAAAGAGGGGGACGCGCAGGAAGAATGAGAACGAAAAGCACAGGCCATTAACCTCAGAGAAGCTGATTTATAGAATGGCCTATAAAGCAGTTTGGTCTTGTAGAAGGAATTCCTGGTCTTATTTGGTTTCTGTGTTTTAAGCCATTTCTCTGTGGTCAAGCAATAGGCACGCAAGACCAATATATCCTCAGAAAACAGGTAATTGTGCCCCCTTCGAATAAGAGCTTACAGCCAACAGGAAGAAGGTGAGTAAACAAATGAAGGACACGAGCAGATAGAAGCCCGATTTTAACATAATAGAGTTCATAACCTGGATTATTGTGTTTCTTTCAGTGTAATCTCATGTAATAACTGTTTAAAATAATAAAGGAATTTTTTTTTAAAAAACAAAATACAAAAGAAGAAGTCCCAGGGCTACAGTAGCAGTCACTGTCCTATATGCACAGTTTGGTGCCGGCGGTGCAAGCTCAGAAAACTGTAAGCTGGACATAAACCTGCAGACTGTGATTTAAAGAGGATAATAAGAACTAAGAGGGAAAGAAAGGAAATGGTCCCGTAGCGCAAAGCAACCAGCAATGCCTAGGCGGAACAAACACACATATCATTTTAGTGAATGCGCCTCATAAAACAATGCTTTGAGATAGTGTGTTAAGGAAGCCAAGCACACAACAAATAAACGCATTAAAGCTAGACAAATAGACATAACAGAGGGCTAATTAATTTTCAGTGACAGTAATTTTACCTGTCATCGAGAAAAGCAGCAAACATGTCATGAGACAGAATTTCATCTCAAAATAATTTTTAATAACCATTGTTGAAACATTTTGTTTTGGTAATACTACTGCTTTTTTGTCATTCAATTTTTTTAAAACCATTAACATGAACTTATTTAATCAGGTTCGCACGCAAGTTGGATGTGGTGACCTACTAGTGAGAATGAGGGCTTTTGTCTTTGGAAGAAACCGGCACTCGAGTTTTCTCTGGAGCGCTAAAACATGGATATTGTGTCTTCGTCGCGGAAGCGATGCTGAGTGGGATATGAGTTTTGTTCCTTGAGCAAGAGCTTCGGCCACTTTGTTTGACTTGATAATACAAGAGGTTGTAATGCAGTCCTCTGAGCAGCGGCTTCGTCTTCAGGAAGATTTGGAGGCTACAGTGGACTCGCTATCGAAGTGAATGAAGACGCTGCTGGAATGGGCTGGGCTAGCTGCTAGGCATGCTTAACCTTTCAGTGGCTTTGTTTTACACTGTGGAGTGAAACTGGTGAGATGAAGAAATGAAGTTCGGATGCTGACTCGCAACGTTTCTTCTTAGACTGTAAAGTAACAGCTGTTAATGATAAGTTTGGCAATGTAGCAATAGCAAAGCTTACAGCTACTTTAAAATGTTTGAAATTTTTCTCACCATTTATTGTTCTATGATAGATAAAGATAAGAGGTTCGAGTGTCAACTGTTATATGAGTTAGGTTTTTGTATATTTGTTGCAAGTCCCGCTGCGTCAGTACTACCGCATTAAGTAATGCGAGTTTTCCTTATTCCAGCTTTCAAAAAAAGATTTTAGATTTCTTCGCTTAGAGTTTGATAATTTGGTTGGTCAGTAACTGTTTTTCTAAGAGAAGGCTGCGAGCAGGCTGAGCATTTACTGTGTCATAAATTGAATTGACTCTTGTGTTGTGTAAAGTGGAAACATTAAGCCTCACTCACAGTTCGCACGCGCGCAAGTTGCGCTTAATGGTCTCTGTCGCTAGTTAATCCCTAAATACCTATTGGAAAAACTGCTTGAGGCACACTTTAACTGAAGACAAAAGAAAACCAAACAACTTCCAAAATAATGAATCATATTTTCCGGCGTTTGGAGTTAAGAAAGTGGTCTATCTAGTTGGTTGTAGGCATAAACTGTAAAAATGGAGCAAAAAAAGAAAACAACATCACAAAGGAGTACAACTTGACTGTTCAAACAAAGCAGAATAATTCTGAGAAGCAAGTTTGGTTGTGTTTTGTGCTTAGACAAATTATTTACAGGTTTGAAAAGTCTATAGTCCGAGGACACAAGACAACTCTCCCTGCAATTCACACTTTTCACTGAACACGCAACGAATACAAATGCACAGGTAAAATAACTAATAACTTGAACTCAACTCCACTAAACAATTTGATATGATGAAAAAGAAGACTAAATATTACTATCTTATAGAAAGAAGAAGCAATGCAGCCGCAAAAAAATTACCTAAGTGACGTTCTGAGTTATTTAAATAGTTCATTACAAGTAAACAAAAATAGTCAAAAAATCTGACCACATGCAGCGCAAAATAGATTCAGTGAGCTTTTATTCGTGTAAGGCCTTATCGAGTATTGTGAAAATTCTTGGTTGACTTTTCAACCATTTGAGTCAATATGAAATTCGTTGTCTTTGGCATTTTGCAAACTATCTATGGCATACACGGAATTTAGGCTGTTACGCATGATGTATCTAGATAGATATGATGAGAGCTTGATTTTATGTTAATAAGAATTAAGATGCAATAGAACTTATTTTAAACTATTACGGTCGACTTTCACAGAGGCAATTGAGGTCATGCCTTTTATATTCTTATGAGTGGAGAAAACACACAGTGAGCATGTGATCTTCAAATCAAACTGCACAGGAGAGGCAAAGTTCATTAGGAGCTGTGCTTTCCACAACAATAATGACGCTGTGAGTATCGGCGTTGGTGTCTTATGAGGCGCCTTACTGCTGCGGAGAAGGAAGCATAATAATGGTGCTATTGACCTAGGTTCGAGTACGACGTACTGGGACCCTGTACGTTATCTTGAGAGGTGTACGACCAGCGTGGTGTTCGGGGATAAAAGGGGGCTCTTTCCACAGGAACTGGAAGAATCTGAGGAGTGATGGGAAAGATTGACCTTACCCTTAACCTGCGCAGCACCGCGATTCATGAACATTGCACCTTCCTACAAACTCCTGACCAGCTCAATCAATACTGCTGAATATCAAGTCAGCCTCAACTGGAACACTGTTATGAAGCAGTGGGCTGCGGTGGAGTGTGTAAGGGTCAAACACTTTAGCCGTTCTTTGGTCAAGTGGTAAATGAGGTGTGTGTGTGTGTGATGTGTGTTGTGTGTTGTGTGGTAACATTAATATGACATAATCCTTTTTATAATAATCCCTTATGTCATTAATGTACCGTCATAAAGTTGATGGACACCTAATGTCCCATGAATAGAAAACCAATTTTTTCCTTCCTGCAGAAAAAATAAGCTCAAATATCAATTTTCATGCTTACTAGTTAGTAGTTTAGTTGTGTAATAAAAAGTTTGGGAGAAAAGTCTTTGAGAAAATTTGGTTTTGTTGTTGTTGGCTTTCTACAAGACACCCTTCTGCAGCTGTTATTTAACCAGGAGAAGCTGATCCCACATGCAGCATCTGCCACCAGTGGCATCTCCTTGGTTATGATTAGGCTACCTGTAAAACTTCAAGTAGGACAATGTGCAGAAGAGCCAACAAACAAGTTACTGAGGATGGGTATTACACAATTTACAAACGTATTCAAATTTTCTTTGTGAGTGAGGCAAGTTTTATTTTCAACAGCAGTGTTTAACATGTAGCAAAGCTGTAGTCTTGGCTAAAGCTTCCTTTTTCTGATTATAAATTGACAACAAAAAAATCTAAATGCAAATACAAGTAACAACTACAAGTGATAAGTTAACTGTAATGCTCAGTCATAACCAGAAAGTGGCACGAAGAAATGAATTCTGTGAGTAACGTGGTGCTGGGCGAAGTCCTTGCCTGGTCCATGTAAGCACAGGTAAATAATGATCTGATATGAACTTCCCACGAACTCGGGTTCTTTCAGACGCAATTCAAAAACTCAGCAGAGTTTGTTTTGAAATAAAAACATTTCAGCCCTAAAATCTCACTGTTGTAAAATTCTGGTTTGACTGAGCTCTTACATCCCAATTAATCATCCTTTTGGTACGCAGAGTTTGGTAACTTCAAACAAAATTTCTTGCACAGCTCCAACCGAACTGTCAAAGCTGAAGCATGAAAAACTAATAGCTACAATGAGTGGAAAACACTACGTGTGCGTGAAGCAAAACTTTTTAGAACATGACCCCAGCCATGATGTCCTTCATTGTCTGTGAGTTTACATGTTTAACATGTGAAGAGACGCGTGGTGTTTATTCCCTCTTTTTGTGTCATTAAAGCTGAACCTCCAGGGGTGGTATATTAAAAAAAAAACAAACCTTCCGAACAGGCCGTAGCCGCGCCGCCTGCGTTTTGGATTGTGGTATGTTGTGGTGATAGCATGCTCCAAATGTGTCATGATACAATAACAATGCAGTGAAACATGATCTGCAGTCAATGACCTTCATCAAGTGGCAAATGCCTATCTGAAATTTGGTTATTTTGTGGTAGTCAGCAATCATTCTTCAAGTCGATGCATTTGGCAAGTGCTATTAATGGAATTCAATGATTGTATTAATTTTGGCATTAACTGTTGTAATGTTTCAGTTAAGGTACTGAAAGGATTCAGATTAGTTACGTTTCCTTTTGGTCATTAAACAGGAAGGAATGACAAAAAGAAATAAAAAACATTCAAGTAGATCTGTTGAAGCTGTGACCAGTAGGAGAGCAGGATCAGAAGAGAAACTTGTTTCCTGCAGCTTTCTGCATCCAGTAGAAAATAACATATAGTGAGTGAAATAGATAATAAAATGAAATAAACATGAAAGGGGAATTTGTCAAAGGTAGCTAAAAGACACCTAAACCATCGGCGCTCTTCATAGTGCGAGCTAAGAAAGAGAGGGGAGCAGGCGTAGCACTGTACTTAAATATGCAAATTGATTACATTTCTAATCTAACCAATAAGCCACTTCGAACAGAGATGTTGATTTCAAAAAGCGAAAGATTGCTCTTGGAATCGCTATCTTTAACAAATCTCTGGACCTCAGGTTGAGATTATTCTGTTTGTCTATTGGTAGCTGCTAAATTGGAGGTACGTGTAGGTAAGTCACAGTATAATTAACCCACACAT
>NW_019174393.1:18277091-18484217 GCF_002260705.1 Seriola dumerili
AATGGAGCCGATCCAATTTGTCTGCGCCTTTCTTTCTTTTCAGAGCACCCCACCCCACCCCCCTTCTCCAAAACCCTCCCAACAAAAGGCTGCTTGTCTGCTAGGAATTTTCCACATTCTTTGCAACGACAGACATTTTTCCCTTCGGCAAATTCCCCCTAATCACAGGATTTAGTTGGACCCTGATAGGTGCAATTCATAACTCTGGTGGGGCATTGGCTAGAGGTTGGGAGGGAGGGGGGGGTCTGAGAATGGAGAAGGGTAGGTTGTGGTGCACAGTGGACAAGGTGGGAAAGGGGCGACTTCCATGGAGGAAATAGTAAAAGTATTTCAGGAAGATCATGAGGCCGGTGCTACTTGCCTGTAGATCCCTGGTTTAGCTGCAGAGGAAAGCTCCTGGGTGGCCCGGGTCCTCCTCACAGTGGTGGTGTTTAGGTGGAGTTTGCACTGCTTTGAATGTTTGTTCTTATCTCTTGGATTGTTTTCCTCTATGTGCTTTCTGGGGTTAAGCAGCGATTGCGTCAACAGAAATCCCCCAAATTCACACAAAACCTTTACATAACCTTTTGAATACAATACTATAATCTTTAGAGGAAGACCTGTACGAACAGGTTGGAGCGCCTGAGACACCCAGACAACAACAGGCTTGTAATGAGACTCTCCCACAGAGGACACGTGATGTCAGGGACGATTAAAGTTTTGCCAAATCATATTTAATAATCAGTGTCAAGTTAAAGGAAAGGTTAAGCTTTCCAACACTGGAATAAATGGAGGCAGCATCTGATCATTTTAGTAATTCACTCAAACAGGCTGTGATTGGTCAGGTGGACAGAGTTTGATCTTTTCTCTCAAGCTCTCCTCACGCAAACACTTCCTTTTGTGTGTACCAGCGTACGAACGCCTCTGGCCGTTATCCTCATTTGTGTGATTAATTTTGCCGAGACTACAAAGACACAGCGTTGTTGGAGAGAGATTGGGGGAGGCAGTGTGGATGCGATCTTTCTGAATGGGTCAATGTACGTCACCGGAGCCTCCTCTTCACCAGCGCTGGATGTGGGTCTGCCAGTGTTTGGTGAACTGCCATTTCAATCAGGGGCAGAGAAAAACTTTAATAATGTCTGTGAGTCCCCTTTAAGAGAGAGAGAGAGGGAGAGAAAGAAAAGAAAGAAAAAGAGATAGAGAGAGATAGAAAGCATGCACATGTGGGCGAGAGAGATCGGAGGAGTGTGTGTGTGTGTGTGTGGACAGAAGGAAGGAGACAGACTTTAGATTCTTATGACTAGTGGTGCAAAAAAAAGTTTGGCCCCAGGCCAAAGTTCTTTGTTTTGGGAGGATAAATTTACTCAGTGAATGTCGTGGCCATTTAGAATTTAGATATTATGTGTAAAAACCTTTAGTTTCTCCTTAGGTTGATGCCAGAGTGAGGTCATCAGAATTAAAGTGTGTTCAGTTTATGTCATTATTGTCAATCCCAAAAATTACTCAGTATGAAGAACTAATTATTACTTATTATATTACTTTCATCCCCCATACGCAAATGTAATACATGTACATATATTGGATTTCCCCATATGAAATATATGTATGTATGTATGTATGTATATATATATATATATGAAACCTATTAGAAATTGGAACAATTTTCATAATTGACATATATGTCTTGCTCTTATGCAAACATGTATGTTTATGTATTTATGTATAAATTTTAGACATATGATATATTAATATATATATATGTATGTATGTATGTATGTATATATATATATATATGAAACCTATTAGAAATTGGAACAATTTTCATAATTGACATATATGTCTTGCTCTTATGCAAACATGTATGTTTATGTATTTATGTATAAATTTTAGACATATGTTATATTAATATATATTCAACCCAAAGCCTGTCAATATACAGTATATTTACATCATACAACAGTAGGGTCCAAGTCTAAGACCACTTTCCCAGAAGATAGAAATGTTTAAAATGAAGGAATCAATAAGAAAAACATATTTAAGATATATAACATATATTATAACATACTGTATATAATTTTTATTATATATTATATATATTATGTTATTATAAGTATGCTTTTAATAGACTGGTCACAAAAGAAATCATATAGATATTTTTAATATATTTACATATACATATATCTACATATATATATATATATATATATAATATCATATAATGCATATAAATTGTATCAGTCAATCTAATGTAGAGTTACTAAGTGAAACCACTTCAAAAACTGAGGCTTATAATTTATCTCTTTTGGCACTATCTGAATAAGAAAGTTAAAAGTAAAAATTATTCCCAGACAAGTAACAGTTGACTTCAGCAGACTGTGAATTCCGCATATTTTTACAAAGCGCCAGAATAAGTCAAATTGTTTAGACTAATGCTCTATTAAGGGACATTACATTTTAACCAGTTTGAACTGTGTGAGCTGCATCGATTCAGCTTTGTATACACGTTCATTCATTCATTTGCTTTCTACTCATGTCGGAGATTCTGCAGCTTCTGTGCTCAGAATCATCGCCTCGTCATTGTTGTGTGGATTGAAGGTTAACCTAGGTCTCAAAATGACGCATTTGGCTGCAAAGGATGGTCAAAGGTTAGAAGGCCCCGCTTTGTACTGGTCAGAACAAGAGTTTAATCCTGGCACAACAAGACAGGCTAAGGGACATATACTCAGAACTCAGGGACAGCAGAGCGAAAGCATCACAACATATAGACCTACAACAGTTATAAAGTCACAATCCGGTATAGGATTATTTATAATATATTATGTACACACACTATACTTTCTTATCTCTAGATTTAAATACTTATATCTAGTCACGTAAATTACATAGATAATAACATGGAACGTTTGAAAATAATCACAGGCTGTAGTTGAATTGAAGTGTTGCCTAATTTAATTTGTTAATGAGTAGCACTAGGCTGAAACTACTGCTACATCTGTGGGTAATTGACTGGCATTTCATCACGGTGCACTCCGTCTGCTCCTTGAAAGCGATGGCAAAATTGCACGCTATATCACAGCATGTCCAGAAACAGATATTGCAAAGATTAGAGCTATGTAGCACAAAACACAAGAGTTGACCGTAAACCGCTCTTTGTAACTGCCTCAGAGCCGGCAGAGAGTCACTGTTTGGTTATGAGCGAGAAATCTGGGAATAATAATATAGACTTCGGCTTTGGGTATTTAACATGCGGAGTAAAACATGAGCTGTACTGCTGGTGCAGACAGCGGATTTTAAAATGGGGAGCATCATGAGTGCTTAGTACGGAAATGAAGACGCTGCGTAAACCTCCGTGCAGACATTGTCGTGTAGAGCACTTAGTGTTCAGTTTATTTTACATTGTTTCCTTTAGTTCTTGTTGGTTTATGATGTTATAAAAAAAAAAAAACTTTTACAAAACGAACCACGAGGATAAACATGAAGTACACAGACTGACGGGTAACTCTCGTATGGTGAGATCATCCTTCATCAGCACGGAGACCATGCTGGAACATCAAAATTCTGCGTAAATAGTGACTCACCGCAAAATAATGGCTGCTGAGCAGAATAACGCACCGTGTAAAACTGAACTAACCAAAAGGTAGGTTGTGATTGTCACCATTATTCCATTTCATTCATTTTAAATCATAACAAACACATGCAGCAGAGGCCACCAATAATATATCTTTTTCCTTTTAAACAATAAGACCTACATTTAAAAAAGATCATCAATGGAATTTAATATTGGTAGAGTTACACTACTAATTTACAACTAATAATAATATAATAATTATATATACGTATTATATGTAGTGTTTTTTTTTTTTAAATGCTGCTTTGCTAATAAAGCAAACTCTTTCATTGAATTAATGATGGGTACCTTTGACTGCTGGGTGCAGGCATGATATATATATATATATATATATATATATATGGGTCAAATGTATATATATAAATGTATGTGTGTGTATATATATATAGCAAGATATATATATATATATATATAGCAAAAGCAAAACAAGCAAAAGGAAAATCTAAATGGGCTGCTTTGACTGAATACATAAATATAATTTTATTTTGATTATTTTGAACCGAGATTAACTGAGATATGTGGATAAGCTTTGGATTTTGGCAGTAAGCCATCAGTGTTTTTTCTTTCTTTTATCTCAAGTATTGTACTCACTGCATTTAAAAAAAAAAAAAAAAAGTCATATGATGAAGTCATGATAAACTGTGAAAGACAAGAGCCAAGAAGAAGAAGCTGCTGATGAGTGTGCAGCCGCTGGAGGGCGGAGCTCCAGAGAGGAGACTGTCAGCTCACAGTCTGAATACATGTTCTAAGTGTTTACCTCCACTGAGTCAGGCAAAGCCATCTGTGAATAGTATAAGAAATGGACAACAATGCAATAAAATGATGGATATGTTTCCATGGTTACAGTTAGTGATACCTCAGCATAGGTAAAAAATAAAACAAAATGTTGCATCTAACTTAATTAATTACTGATTACAGTAAATGCGCCACCAAATGAAACACACCCACAACGTTGCCCGACCAACAGGTTTATGCTTGATCTGGTTAAATGCTAAAACACTCATTGTCCATCACCCAGCTGTCAATTCCGTGTTCACTGCCCGACCTTGTTGTAATTCACGGTCCGGAGGAGCATGTCAACAACAGTTGCGTTGCCTTGTAACTTAACATTGTGTGTGTGTGCGTGTGTGTGTGTGTGAACTACACTGTGAGCAAAAACTGTTGGGCTTTCTTTTTTTTTTTTATATGTGTTTGTGGGCTGGAAGCACTGTGGAGTTTATGTTGTTTATACATGGCCAGGTTTTCTGCCTTAGTGATTCTTTATTCTGTTGTTAGTTTTATAAGATGTAGCAGGCAGCAGCATGTATTTGATTTATGTAGCTTAATATTGCAACAATAAGTATTTTTATCGTTGGTCATTTAATTCTAGTGTGGCCATGCTGAGAAATGCGGTTATATATTTGTAATTGATGAGGCCGCCTGTCTGTAGACTAATGAAATATACTGTAGAATAAAACTGTAAAGCTTCAACAGGAATGCAAAGTCACTGTGAATGAAATAAAAAGGCTCATAAAGAGATGAAAAGAATGAAAAGTGCCTCACATGTACAACGGCTTTTGGAGAGTTTAATTGAACTTTGACATTGTGTCACATCATATGTTGATTCCTTTATTCCCAGAGGATGAACAGGCGCCAGCATAGGTGAATATAGCAACACATTTAAGGAGGATGTTGAACAGTGGTTGAGTGAACATGAGGAATTACTCCTCAACAAGAATCCTGTTCACTCTGATCCTGCTACAATAGATGAAGAGGTGCTTTCTCCTCCAGTAGCAGATGAACCTCAAGTAGCAACGCAGGCTGCATCCGTAATCATGCCAGACGACATGCAGGCAAAGATGTAATACCGAGCGACAGTGTGGGAAATGTAGGAAATATGGCAACCAGATCACACAACTCCCTTCTGCACACCTTTAAACAGAGGCTGACTCTTCACAGCATTAATGACAAATTATTAAAGGACAAACATGAACTGGACGACGAGGGGGGAACGGATAAAGGCCAATTCATACTTTCCATGTCTGCGCCTCCCCTATAATGCGGACATTTGCTTGCAGCCCAAAATTTGTGACCGCATATGCATACCAAGTACGCAGACTACACATGCTCCAAAAGACAACATGGATTCTCATTGTGAAGAGAGGTCGGGCAAGGAAGTCTGGCGGCGTATGAAAATGCCTGCTGTCAAAGATGGAAATATCTGCAAGACATATATGTGAAGGCCAAGACACTTCTTGTTCTACTTCTTGATTTTTATAGCGGCTAGAAAAGAACATTGTGGAGTATTCCCGACTAGAATGGAGTGTGGATCTTATTTGGAAAAAGGGACCACTTTATTTATTCTGTAATTGTTAATGAAACAAAAGGAAATTAAACAGGACCACCTGGATCCTTAAGAGAAAAATGCACCTCAGTTCATTCATTTGGAGCTTGTTTCATTTTAGATGAGACCAAACAACATTCGGTCTATCACAATGCTTAAGAACACACAAATGCAATATGGAGATGCCTTGAATGCAAATATTGGGCCAGAAAATGAAGATACTGGACATGTCAGTCTCACACCCAAAGTGTCACATACATGCTTGATCAGGACCCACTGGTGTGACTGGGTTACAACGTTTCAATGTGTAGGGTAGTTCAATAGACTTCCAATGTTCTCTGCTGCTTTGAAAGTTGACGTACGAGTTAAGCAGACGACAGCGCCTTGTCTTAAAGTCACAGTGAACTTTTTCTTTATCAAGCCACGCCACAATCTTTCCCCAACCCTAACCTTTTGTTGCCTAAACCTAACCAAAGACAGGACTCTGGATACCAAAACACAGTCTCTGGTGTGAATCCCTTGTAGGGTCTCCGCTGCTAATAAATATTTAAAAAAAACCTACATATATGTACTAATTTTGGAGTAAAAACGATGTTAGATGTGGAACAATAAAGACATTCAAGATGTCTGGTTGTTTGTGGGCAGTTTTGTTTATAACACATATAAAAATTTATATATATACCCATAAAAAACATTTGTGTATGTACATATAAAGAATATCTATATGGTGAATTTCTATATGGTATAAAATGTTACCATATATATAAATATTACCAAAACCATACATGTTAACGCTATATGTTTAAGCTATATATTAATGTTTATTAAAATAACATACATAAATATATATATATATATATATATTTATGTTTTTCTTATTCAATTCTCATTAATTTTAAACATGTCAATCTTCCCAACATATGTCCATCACCATACATACATAAACATACACATTTGTGTGGGCTAGACATATATGTCAACATATGACAATATATGATAATTGTTCTGATTTTCTAATAGGTTTCATATACATTTTCTACATGTTCACTATGTTTTTATTTTATATGTATATAATTCACATATGGAAATTCAGTATATGTACATATATTACATTTGCGTATGACAAAACAAAAATGAGATATCAGCCAGCGCTGTCTGCAGCTCAGACAGACGCTGGCTACAAAATAAGTAAGGGTTTAAGTTAATACTTCCAAAGTAGCAACAGGTAGACAGTATGCTTTGAAGTGTCAAACTGAATGACCATAAAGACAAAGGATGAAGAGTCTTCTATGTTTAGAGTCTGAAAGTAATAAAATCTACAGCTGCAGTTGCAGTGCATCTGGGACAAAGTATTTGAAAATAAGCATTAGCGAAACCTGCTCTTTAAGTACAGAAGCTACTCCTGCTAGTAAAGCCCCCTGTTCCCCCACTGCACCCACCCAGACCCCTCTCCCCCTGTTACACAAAAGGGAAAGCATTGTCTTTCACAGGCTCTGGCAGATCTTTGATGTTGCTGGGCCTAACACTATGAATCACTTGTAGGCCTCAGCAGCTGCTCGGCCCTACAAGTAATTTGGCAGGAAGCTCGAGGCTTAGCATGAGGGCAGGGTGGGCAGCTTCAACCATTCCAAGTTATGATAAAATAAAAGTAGGAGCCCTATGGTGGGGACCCCATTTCAGCTGAAACCCAATCCCTTCGCGGCTCCAAGAATGCAGCGCTCCAGGCTCTCGGCTCTACAACCACCCAGCAGCCTCTTTCCAGAAGTCTTCCCCTGATCAAAGACAGAAATGCCTCCGCTCTGCTGAGCACCTTGTACAGGCCACCGTTCACTAAACCCCCACCTATCATGAGAGGCGGGCCCCTCGCCCTGCTACTTTCCGCTGTCTGAAGGTGACTGACCTCATTTACGGGTTCTCCAACTGGGCGTGTCACACCTTCCCACAGAGCTGGTCATGATCAGTACACTCAACAGTTCATCGGTGTTGGATCAGAAGTATTGTATGAACAAAGACCTTGGTCAAATTATTGGATGGCTGTTGATGATGGCTGGATGAAGGCCATCTTCATCCAGGTTTTGCACGTTCAAAGTTGAAGAACTTTACCACGTCTCGCTACGAAGCTTCTGAGTAAGTTTATGAAGGAGTCCGTATTCAGTCGAAGAACCACTTCAATGTGGATTGCTCGTATGGCAGGCAGGTAAAAATGACCCCGCACCTTTTCCCTACCTTCACGCTGCTCCTCACCTCAAAAGGCCCGAAATAGTTGCCTCCAACACTAGTGAGGTCTGCCATCTGCTGGGACACTGGCTGAGCATTCAGTCTTCAACAGCAGATGAAACACTCATGTCTGTATGAGAGCCAGTGGTCCAGTACCTCTTCTGCAGTTTGGATAACATGTGGTGACGACCACCATGTCCCACGTCTTCATGGATAGAGGATAGAGGAATGCCTGAGATATGGAAATCTTTAGCCAGTAACATGGGATGTTTAGCTTCCGTAAGCATAAATGACCTGCTGAGCCGACCACTCACCTATCAGTGGGCCGTCTACAAATGTGGCTTCACCCTGTCACACTTTTGCCCTGGAGAGTTCCTCTGGAAAGCTCTTCCTCAGGGAGAGCCCGATAATCTCCAGTACAACATTCTCAAGCCCGTCCACTGATAAACAGTGTTTATCAGTTTCTAGTCTGTAGATTTTATTACTTTCAGACTCTAAACATAGAAGACTCTTCATACTTTGACATATATGTCTAGCCCACACAAATGTGTATATTTATGTATGTATGCTGATATTATATATATATATATATATATATATGTATATGTTGATATTATATACAGGAGGGTCCAAGAGTATGAGACCACTTCCCCAGAATGGGAAGATAGACATGTTTAAAATGAATGAGAATTGAATAAGAAAAACTTATATAAGCATATCAAGTTTTTATATGTATGTTGTTTTAATAAACATTCACATATAACTTGAATATATATATATATGTATATATAATGTTACCATATATATATGGTAACATTTTATACCATATAAAAACTCATCACATAGATATTTTTAATATATGTACATACACAAATGTTAATATGGGTATTTCATATATGTTATAAACTTACATATCCAGAAAATGTACATATGTGATTATAATATATCCCATTATAGGGAACATATATGGCAACAACACTCTTTATATGGGGACATACATTACATTTCTGTATGGGGTATTACATAAGGCTTCAAACAGGGATTATTCCGTTTTACATCTTGTGGTACTGAGGTGAGAAACTACAAAAGCATCAAGGATAACCCAATAAACTCCAAGACATTTTTTCATTGAGGGCTTTGGTGTAAACATACCTTGCTCAGGCAAAATAGAGGTAGTTTTAAATTCAAATGTTTGATGTGTGGCCTACTGTTTATTTCACATAGAAAATTCAGAATGAATGATTTCACTTTCACAACTTCTTTAAGTTATAATCTGTAACTTTTACCACATTAAATGTTTAGAAACAACTAGACCTATGTTCTTTATGTTGTTAAGTTGTGTTCTTACGTTATCCCAAATGTTTCCAGCAGTTGCAATAGAGAAATACATGATTTTAATCATGGCAACGCTCCATTTCATTTGGTCGTCTTTGGTCATGTGTCAGCGTTTTTTATCTAGTTTTAAGCCACATACACTTTTTACACCTTGGTGGTTTTCAGTTCTATATTTGAAACAAATGAAGGATTTTAGTCGTCAGACGTCTGGATCTGAAGTTATCAGAGACACAAGCTGAGGAAATGTTAGACAGCTCTGCTTCAAAGCGTCTTGTGTCCGCTGAAGAGCATCAGCGAATCACAGACTTTTAACGTGAAACTGCTTAATTCATCGTTTTTACTGGTTTTAATCCCCTGGGCCGTTTGTTGTGGAGAGGGTATACAGACAACATTAAATCAGTGGGACAGGAGGAGTTCTACAGAGAAGTGCTCAGACACCCACCTGCCCAGTATCCCAACAACAAAGGAGGAGAGAGCTCATACTGCTTTTTAGCAGAGGGGAGCCTGACAGTGTTCGGAGGGTCAGCATCCTCCTGTCTGTGTCTACTGGTTTCCAAATCTTTCCTTCACTGCTGCTTGCATTCCTCATGCAGGGCCCATCCGGTGTTGACATGGACTCCATTACTGTGTTTGAGCCTACTGACATTCCACCAAGAGCTGGCAAAGAAAACACCAGCTGTTTGAACTGATCTGGTGTATGTGTGTGTGTGTGTGTGTGTGTGTGTGTGTGAGAGTGTGTGTATGTGTGGGGTTAGGGACATGGAACTCTCCTCTTAAGGCCAGCAGCTGGCCGGGCTTACAAGCACCAGGGACTCTACATTTTCTTTCTACATTCTCAGAGCTGTTGGAGTGCTCAGCTGTTCAGCTCTGGTCCAGAGCTACTTCCTGTGTGTGTGCTGTCAAAGGCCAAAATGAAAAAAGACCCCAGTCAAATGAAAATCCAGGTTGTATCTGCACCTTAAAAAGATTTAAATGAAAATGTATGGAACAGAAAATAATGCAAATATTAGTTATACGTTTTTTATAATATTAAAAATGTAAATAAGGTTTTGTGCAGTGAAAGAAAATTGTATCTGAATATTGCACAACAAACTAAATTCATATTTGTATATTTCTGCACAAATCCACACTTAAATACAAAGCTGGTGTTGTCAGATGGAAAGCCACATAATCATAGATATTTTTTTTGCACAATAAGAATTTTTATGTAACCCACACGCAAACACATAAATGTGGTGGAGCTTATTTCATGCTGGTATATGGTGTGGTGTTTTTTTCGCCATCTTCCAACGTGGAAGTAGAACTGCAGTAGAAGGTGCGTCTTGTACGTGAGAATGAGTGTCACCCAAATAAGACGTGTCGCAATGTGGCATGAAGCGTGAGCGGCAGCTGCATCCTCTATAAACTCTACCTCAGCCATCATGGCTCTTGTAGCTTCAGTTCCCCTGTGGTGTGCTGCTGCTTCTGTTTGGCTTTTTGACCACAATCATTACACTGTTTAATGACTGTTGTTGACCGGACAGAATGTAGGTTCAAATCACTCAAAACTCTCACAAATGGAACTGTGCATTTACAGTAAGAAGGGCACTTGATGTTTGGTCAGTTACTTTTTTTCTCTTTTTCTTTGATAATTTTTTGTTTGATTGAAATAATAATTCCTTTAATTTTATACAGTATTATATTGAGCAAGACTCAATGCACAGTTGTACAACTGCAAGTAAAAAAACTCGGGGGATCTTATAGGTGAAGTTGTCAAAACTTTAAGAAAGATTCCATATATTTTAGCACAGACAGCAGTGAAGCGGTTAGCACTGTTGCTCACATTGCAAATTCAAGGCCCATGACCGACCTGGTTCTTTTTGTCTTTTGTATGTCCTCTCTACGTTCCTGAAGGTTTCTTCTTCTTCTTGTTTCCGCCACAGTCCGAACACATGCAGGTTGGGTGAATTCGAGACTCAAATCCATAGAATCAGGAAACCTCTTTTCCAATAATAGACGTGGGAGCGGCTGCATCTGGAAATGTCTGTAACTTCCCTTAACAGAAAATCTGACACTTTACGTGGTTCTACCTGAGCGGAACAGGTGTGGTGTGAAAGTAGGCAGGCTTTGAACATCTCGCTCAAACTCACTCAAGAGTTCTTGAAGAGAGATGAGGGAGGCAGTGGTGAGCAGCCAGGAGGAGGCCATGACGGCAGGCTTTTTGCCCTGTGTGTGTGACCAGTAAGAAAAAGTAGAAAATACCTGTAAAACACAGAGAATTAATTAACACAAGACTAAATACTTATATAATATACTTGTATAATTACTTTTACATGGGTTATTATCACTGTAGTTCACGTTTCTTGAATAAAGGTCTGTTTGATATCACCTGAAATCAATATCATGATTATTTGCCTTATTTACCTAGGTTACCTTATTAATACACCTGTGCACAAGATTCTTTGTCCTCACAGTAGTGCTCTCATTAATTCTTTACACTCAACAATTAACAGAAAATCATGAATTATGACTATTTTACATCTTGGTGTTTGTTTGCTAAAACAGTAAAATAAGCTGTTCATATTTGAATAACACTTTTATAGCTTCTGTCATTTCATTTATCTGCTGTATGTTTTACCTAGCGACAGTATGCGAACATTACGGTGAAAATATTTTACACGCTTGTATAACATCAGACTTCTGCGTCTGAAACGGCGTGCTTCATCCTGTAGACGGGCAAAGGAGACTGCTGTCCATCTCCACGGTGATGTTGTAGCTAGCTTCAGAGCTAACACTGCCACTACAGTCAGCTTAGGAGCTTTGCTTGGTTGTTGAGGAGCTGCACTGGTCATACTAAAAAATTGACTCCGAAGGTCTGCGCAAACATACAACCTCTCTGCCTCTCACTCATCACCACACACACACACACACACACACACACACACACACACACACAGACACACTGTACGCTCCCAAAGGAGCTTCACTACTCTGCTGTTTACCCTCAGTATTTACATTCAGCGTAGTTTTGATCTGTATCGTGTTGACTGAAGACAAAGTGCACCCACATGACCGACATGATATCTATGTATTTACCAGCTGTTTTGTATCTAAATGGGTAATCACGTCACTTTTAAAACTGTTAGTGAACCACTCCACTTACACACAACATGCATTCAATTACAGTCAGTTAAAGTCACTGTTATTGTTGTCTTCTTAATCCCCCTATTAGATGTACAATTTTTTAACAAAACACCGGAACAGGGTTTGAGTTTCATGGTTCAGCCACAAAAAAAAGAACCATTCATATACATTACTTACAATGTTAGCTACAGTTAGGGTTAACTGCATTAGCTGTAACTAACAACTCAAATTCATTACTTTCAATGTTAGCTATGGTTAGGGTTAACTGCATTGGCTGTAACTAACAACTCAAATTCATTATCCACAATGTTACAACAACAACTTTAGCTACATTAGTTGTAGCTAACAAATACCTGCTAAGACACAATCTCCAGTGAGAAAGGCAAGGCCATTACGTTGCATTAACTTGGCGAGCTAGCAGTCAGCAGCTATAGCTAACAGGTTCAAATCTAAACATGCAGTACTGTTTGGGTTCAGTTGGTTCACACTGTGGAGTTCACATTACCCCTGTTTAACTCTGTTTTGCGGCTGGCTTTCATTTCCAGTTGAATCATAACCAGCCAGGCTGAAATTCTTGTGAATCATGTTGAGTTCTGCTTTGCCACCATGTGACAAGCTTCTTCTTGTTCATGATAGTGGAGAAACATCACTAACCTCTCCCATCTGCTCTCTTGCAGCCACAGCAAGTTGTCCAGAAAAAGCCCGCTCAGGTAAGAGATCCTCAGGATTGTACACATACACAAACGCAGCACACCCTTACAGGAGTTATTCTGTATTTCAATACACTGCTCTAACTTTTTACTTTTTATGGATAGTGTTAGATAGTACTCATAGTCTTTGAGCCAAGGTAAACTGAGTTTGTAATTATGGCATAGCTTGCTGTGGATATAACGCTGAATGGGCTTCTACAGCAAAAGTATCACTTGATCACCTAGCTGAGCAGGCGGTTGTGTGGCTGTGTGTTTTTTGCAAGAATGGGAACCTGCATAAGACACATCCCAGCTGGCAGCAGACATAAATGTAATGTCAGATAGACATTGGACTTTAACAGACAGTCGGACCGACGTTAAATTTTGGCTGGAAATGAAAATCAGGTTGATGTCAAAACCCAACGTTGACTAACTGATGTTTAGCAGATGTTGGATTTTTACTCACGACTAGAATATCGGTATTAGAAGGTGTTGACGTGAGACGTTTGGACGACGCTGGATTTTGCTTACTTAACAACACAACTTTAAACCAGCAAAATATCAACATCAGCTGTCGTCAGTATCACATGACGTCACAACCTACAGTCAACCAAATATCAATTTAATGATGTTGGCGACCAGCTGCATGCCTGCAGGGATTATCTTTCAAAGTCACACACAAGAAATTTTTGTTGTTATACCTTTATCAGCTGAATGACACTAACATTGTTTGCCAGTAGCTTCTACAGCAAAGGACAGATTAAAAAATTAGCAGTTTCTGATCAACAAAGTTAAGGTTAAGGTTTGAAGTCAAGTCAAGTCAAGTTTAGACTTAAAGCCAACTTGGTTATGGTTAAGGAGAGATCATTGTTGGGATAAAAAAAAAAACTACTTTGTTGAGGTTAGAGAACAACTGTAGTAACAACTGTATCCATGCTTTGTTGACCATCCATCCACCCCAAGCTCCTCCCTAAGAGCTTTAACAGTGCTAATAACCACATCATGCCACCTCCAGCTTTGCTCCTGACAGATGAGTCATAATTGACTTGGCCACTAAAGGCCCTTATGTTATTGCTTTTTTTCCCCCACAGTTGTCAGTCTCATATTTTGGGTCTCTATTGTGTTGTAAGTTTAGCTGATGGACTGATGGTTATTGTAAAGTTTCTTAGAGACCTGTAACATTCATATTGCTGCTGCAGCAGTAACTTTGCCTGTAGCTAAAGCTCATACTAGCGCTTATGAAATGTTGGGCCCGATGAGAACTGTGGCAAAAGTCACGTCTGTAAATACAGGAGTGGCTTTTGCAAGAGAAGAGGTGAAAGCAGACATGAGTTATTTCTGGTGCTCTGAGTGAGAAATTCCAAAGTAAAGTGCAGTTCTTCCACGTCGGCCTGTTCACATGTAGCAGATAATTAGATGTCGTTTTGTGTTGCTGGTGTGAGCGCCCACATCAGAGGGCCAGCGAAAGCAGAATGGTAATAAGTGAGTGAAACATGACACAGGACCCCCACCCCCCCAGCATTCTCTCACACTCCAGGAATCCACCAGCCTCCCTCCTCTCGCTGGTGTGGGCCACTTCTTGGTGTGAATGCATAACTCGGCTCTGATTTGTGGCTGTGTGGGAACAGTGCTGAGGTAGTTGGGAGGTGCTGTGAGGCCCTGGGAGCTGCAAGCCATAAAAATGTCATTTAGCTCTCCCACTTTGATAGGCTGCTTTATCTCAGCCCCACCTCCACCAGCCTGTACAAAACCTCAAACCCCTTTCATTCCAGTGCTCGGGCCTGGATGAGGTGGATGCATGACCCAAAACGGAAGCTACAAACATGCACACAGCACATGCACATAACACAATCTGTTAATGAAGTTTCAGCTACTCCCAGTTACCAGTCCTCTGGTTTTCCCATGCCTTGTTCTTTTTTGCTTTAAAATACAATTTCCATTATTGTCTGAATATCACCTCTCATTGATGGCTCAGCCAAACTATGGCTGATGAACAATGTGAGAGGCAGACGTGGGCTCTTGAAGAATCTGGATTGAGATATAGCTGGAGTAGGCCATGTCTGTCATTAGATGCTTGCATCAGCATTCTCATGGCTTTTTAAGAGCTCACTGAACACTACAACTCAACACTGAAACGCAACACGAAAGAAAAATGCATAATTCTCTTCTATATTATAGTATAATATCATTATCATGTGGTTGGACAGATGGTCTCCCACTTAAAAATATATATAAACTTAAACCAAACTCTACCTTATGTACTACAGCTACTCCCTAAATATTGATGGTCAGAATCAGTCGAAAATCCACTGATATGGACCGCAACAGCGAGACCAGCCCTATAATCTGAGATGTCACTGACTGACTGACTGACTGACTGACCATAGTTCCACCATTGGTCAGCCGAATGCCACATGACTGAGTTGGAGTTTCCCAGTTTAGCCAATTTAGCAGATTGTCTCTAGATTTAGAGACTTTTTTTTCAAATAGACTGGGTGTAAACCTGGTTCAGGTCTGGACCGTGTATTGATGCAGACTGGGGGCTTAGGGCTACACCTCTTGTTTTGAGCAGTCTACTGAGCCGCTCTGGCTTCCCGGCTGCTCTGGAACTGCAGGGAAGAGGAGGAGCACTTCCAATACACTGAGCCTCGCCTCCTTTACAGCAAATAAGGCTGGCTGAGGAATAACTAAACATAAGACACACTGAGCAGAGAGAGCAGAAGAGAGGGAGGGGGAGAGAGAAGTCATTACTAATTGCTAAGCTAAAGAAACTAGCAGACCTCAATAGCATGTAAACAACGGAAACACTAGCAACTGTAAATTAGACCATTCCCTTACTGCAGCACAGCAATGAAAGCCCTGTTAAGAAACAAAGGGTTTCTGAAACACTAGAGGGCTTTTGATTTGAAATTACTATAGGAAGTATTGTATCAAGACTGTTAAGTAATGCAGTCTTGTAAACTTAGTCTTGTTTTTTTTGCATCATTGTACACAAAGCAATTTTTAAAGCACCATTGCGCACTGAATGTTTTCATATAATGGAAATAGAGAACGATGAAGAAAAGGAGGGAAGAACAGCACTCCATTTCTGCTCACTGCTCTGATGATCTCAGATTGCCTGAGTGTCAACACTTCACCTGACAGAGCTGTCAGGATCTACTCAGTAGAGATGCTCCAAAGTGCTCATAAGCAGAAACAGGTGTAGCACTGGGTTCAGCTGGGTGTTCTACCTTTTAAAAAAAGCTGTCAATATTCTCCAGAAGCCAGTGAGGAAAAAAGGCAGCAGAAAGAATCACCTCATGTATTGATATGTAGATGAATTTGCGATCAAATGGCTGACCAACCTGCTGATGCTTTCCTCTGACAGACTCAGGGTGGGCGGCCATCTGCCATGACCGCTTTAGTTGATGTTGGGATGTCACAAACCATCCTAAAGGTGATGGCACCTTAAGACAGCAATCACATGTGACAGTTGTAGTGAACACAACATCAATGGAGTCATCAGGAAGGGGTCGAAGTCATCGATCAGGCATCATTGAACAGCCAGAGAACGATTCCTATCCAATGCTAAAGTAAAAGTTACAGCCACGAGTGGGTACAGAGTCAATGGAAAGATGCAAATAGAGGCAAATAGATGCCAAATGGCTTTAGGCGACACAAGCTGCGTCTGTGTGAGCTGAGTCCACTTAATGAGTGTTCAGAGACAGGAGAGGAAGAGAAACAGCAGTCAGGACTTTGTTTGGAGGAGGTTGTGATGGATGGGTCAACAAAGTGGGATTTCACCACACAAGTGTGTTGCTCATTTCATGTTTGAGCAGGTATGTGAAGCTGACAATTTTCGTACGTACAAAGTGCAACACTATTGGAGGAGTGACTGTCTGCAAACCTCTCTCCTCTCTCAATGAGCTTTTCACACCTTCAAGTTTGTACGGTGGCCCTGAGGGCTCAACGCACTGCAACTTTTAGAAAACACATGTAAACATACAAAACACAGACAACTTCAGAAAACATCTTCACATGTGCTGCAAATACTCACAACACAACCAAATACACGAACATGAGGTGGCAGAAAACACAGTGATGGTAATGCTTTTGGAAAGCACTGACAAACAATGCAGTCCTGCTAACAGGGGTTTTCAAAGATGGATTAAAAGTATAAAACAGATCAATGATGGTTTGAAGGATCATTCTGGCAGTAAACACCTTCAGTAGGTTGAATAAATTGGTGCTTTATCCCTGGATATCTTCCTTGTAGAATGATGGTGTGAAATGTAGGTGGGCGATGATATGATTAGCTTTTTTTTTTTGTCCCACCACCACCTTTTTTCTCTCCTGCTCTCATTTGCCCTTGTCACACATGGTAGCATTTAGCGGTCCATTCAAGGCTGAAGTGTGTGAGCACTAATGAATGGAGCTTGGGCAGCAGAATGCAGACGGGCTTCGGCAGCGGACCTCTGAATGCTGAATGGGTGCACTGCCACGGTCTGGGAACGGAAGTGGGTTATAAATTGTATCAGTTAGCCTCCCCTAATAAAATGAAGCCATGTGGAAAATGAAATCCATTTAATCTGTGGAGGGAGGAGGAACATCTTCGCTAGTTGTCACAGTGGTCATTGGACACTTTAAAAAAAAAAAACAAGCAGCATTTGTTGTGGGAAAAGAGAGGAATTTATGGAGCTGTCATTAACACTGCTGCAGTCATTTTATTTACATTCACTGGTTTTAGGCACATTTTGAATTTTTGCGTAAAGAACAATAAAAGGAAAAAACAAATACACTGCAAAAGGTTTTGCTTTGTTACTTCACATACACAGCACATTGATAGAATAATGAAAAGCAAAGCAATTTGCATCAAATTCCATATACTGTAGATCCAGACCACCAGTCCAGGACACTTTTGAATCAGGGAACTTACTATTTCCAGTTTTAGCAGTATATTGGGTTTACATAGAAATAAAAGTCCATAAATCAACTCGGGGATAATATGATATAAAAAGATGTCACACACAATCATCACGTGTAAACATGTTTTTGCTGTCTGTACAGCCATGGCTGCAGTGCTAACAGGAAGTGCTAGTAGACCTTTTATCCAGCAGATTTACCATAATGGAAAAAAAAGGCCTAAATGCAAATGGCTTAGCTAAAGGTAGCTAGCTAAAGGACAGCTAAAGGTTAGAGCTAAAGGCTTGATTGTTGTATGGAAGTTGTTATAATGTGTGTGTGTCAACGAAACTGTAAAAAACGAGCCCACAGGTCGTTTGTGCAGCGGGTTATTCTGAGCCATAGTTAGGTTTTGTTGCTAGGCGACATCTAGTGGTCGTAGTAATAATGACAGGAGCAAAGGGAAAAGTGCACTGACGTAGTGTAAAGAGAGACAAAGTCCACGTCAGGAGGAGGTTGTGGTGGAGAGCGGTGTTCGATACCCATGGGAAATTAGCAGTTTATGTTGTTTCTATTATCAGAGTTAACCACATTGTTATTACTGTAACAAAGTTCATCCAATGTTGATGAAGCACTTATTTTAACCTAAACCACGATCTTTTCCTAAACCTATCCAAGCCATGAAAGTTATTATAGTAACCATGGCAACAAAAGTAGGTACATTGCTCTCGGTACAGTCTGCCTGTTTATTATTGCAACCATGACAACCAAGGTTTGATAAACTGGAAACACTCCTATGGGTCATACCAGAGGATCTAAAAAAAACAACCTGTATGGTTGTTCAGGTTGGAGCACTGTTGGACTTGTTAATGTGTCATCATGCCAAAATGTGTCCTGGAGACACCTACTGTAGCAGGAACTTCCACAGAGGCAGAGTCTTTACAGGTGTACAGTTGTGGTCAAAATGAAGACTGAGTTAGAATATGGGTGGGGTCTGATCCCTGAGTCCTGAGTTGTCATGTAACACCAGCCAAAGTAGTCAGAACTACCTCTGTCGTAGGTTGTCACATTGCTATGTTCATTATTTATTGTTAATTCTGGTACATGGTTATTTTTTTGGCAGCTGGACTTGCAGATAAGAAGTATAAATGGCAGTAGAAAACAATTTTGCACAAAACGAAGCAGGCTAGACAATTTCTAATAGGTTTTTGTGTTTGTGAGTTTGTGTTTTCATCCCATTAACAATGTTTTAGCATTAACTGACTGAAATGTGGCCTTGACTTAAATGGTGAATCAGTACCCTGGCACTATGGTGGTTCTTCATCAGGGATGGCTCTGTCCTGTCATGCACATGACCATTTCCTGTCAGAGATTAATCATTCACTCTGTGACTGTGTAGCTTTTAGCTGCTTGATTAACCCTGTGAACAAGTGACAGAGCAGATCCGGTTGGTCATCCTCTGGTCATCATCTTCAAATGAGATGGTGAACATTCTGGTATGAAACAGGCATTCTGTAGCACAAAGAGTTGTACAGATGACACCATTGTATTCACATGGTTTAGGACTGCCCAGAGGTCAAAGGTTTTGGGGAAAAAGTGTCTTCTATTCTCTCTACTCTGTTGAGGCTGCGGATTTTCTGCATCACAGGACAGATTACTCCTCAGTGATACCTCAGCACAGGAGTTAAACATACAGAGCAGACGTCTCCTCCTCGCTGGGCTCACTGCAGCTGAAGGGACGGTGGTCTGCCAGTGGGAACCTCCACATTCCCTATCAAGTAAAGAATTGTTATTGTCATACAGAGAGACTAAGAGAGCTCTCCTGTGCGAGATTAGAAACATCATAATCCCCAAAATATTACTTATATTATATTCAAATATTATTTACTGGGCAGAAAAAAAATCATATCTTGCTATATATAATACATATACAGTATATACACACTTTATAGTACAAGTGTTTGCAGGGGACACTATAAAGTGATGCGGGGGCGGCCCGGTTGCTCACCTGGTAGAGCATGAAGGTGTGGTCCTAACAGCAGTGGCCCTTTGCTGCATATCATCCTCTCATCCCTGACTTTCCTCTCACTCTCTCTTGCTGCCGCCATCAGAATAAAGGCAAAAAAAAAAAAAAAAAAAGTTTAAAGAAGTGATGAGATGCACTTGGATGCGTCCCAGCCAGGTGCATCACTTTTTAGTGTCCCCCTGGAAACACTTCTGTTGTGTTGTCAGTATTTGCAGCTCACGTCTTGTCAAAGGAATGAAGATGTTTAATGAATGTATTTGGGTTTTGTCGTGTGTTGTCTGAAGCTGCAGTGCATCGAGCTCTCAGGGCCACCGTATAAATTGACTTCTCTTGATGTTATTGTAGCAATTTTCCTTTATTCTGTGCTGTCGTCTTCATTGCCTGTTTGTGGATAGAGCTGGGAGTATTTTAGCATATTAGATATACTATACTTATATATAGTATATAGCATATGTTTCATCCTTCCAGTTATATCTAATTTTGTTTTGCATTTTGTGTTGTGTTTGGTATTTGAGTTTAAATGACATACATCGTGTTGTTTTTTTTTTTTTAAAAGGAAGAAGAAGAAGAAGAAGAAGAAGAAGAAGAAGAAGAGGCTGGAGAGTCCCCGGAGAAGGATTAAGCTTCCACACCGTCAAACCTCTACCTCATTCAGCTGTCAGGTCTTTCAAAGGGAAAAGACTGCCTTGACCACTTATTTTTGACTTTTTCCAACATTATTTTACATGGTTTAATATCAGTTAGAGAATTTTCATGTCCTGTTTTTTGTCAGTTTTCAGTCTTTGAGTGCATCCACACTGATCAGTCACTGAACAGGCAGAAATGTTCAGCGTTTGTCTGCATCTTTAAATTCCTTTGCTACATTTACATACGTCGACCATCCACAACGCAGCAGCAGGGAGGAACATATAAAAGCAGTTGTACTGCTGCTAGCTCCTATTGGCTGAATACATAAACAAAGCTCATGTCCAGCCATTCTGCCTTTTACAACACACGCATACAGTATCAGGCAGAGACAGACATGTACAACAAACCTACACTCCTCAATGAGAATCAACTATTAACAAACAACTGTTGGGATTTGTAGTTCACTATCCTCAGAACATCGCCGTCTTCAAAATGTGTGAGAGCGTTAGCATCATTCTGAAGACGGTGAGGTGCAAATCGAATGCCCTCACAGCACCACTGCAGTACACACACTCTTTCACACACACACACACACACACACACACACACCATCACTGTTGACTGATTCTCCAGATGTTGACAGTAGAGAAGAGACTGGAACAGTCTGGTTTTGTCATACAGAAATGTAGAACAAAATGTCTGCTGTTCCAAAATATCACTGTTGGTTCTAAAACAAAGGAACCACCCCGACCTTCCCACCCGTCGCACAAAACTGGTGTTAGACCACCAAAGACAGGGAGACACAGAGATCTCTCCTCAGGACAGTGGGTCATCTTGCCGCACTTGTTGTTGTTGGATCCAGTTCCAGGTTGACAAAATACCTGTATTTGCTAAACTTTAGCCGGTGCCACCTAAAATGAAAAGACAGTACCGGTGGAGATTATATCAACTCTGGCTATTTCATATTCAGTCTGTTAGTAACTTGCCCAAAATGAAACTTGGCGTTTGTTGGGTTCATGTTCTTTCTGCAGGCCGGTGTCTGGACTTAGCCAAAGATAATTTATTCGAGACTCAACCGTGTGTTTTTACAGTTTTACACGACCAGCAGGGTGGCGAGTCTTCTCCGGTGACGTGATCAGGTGATTGTTGTTATCTCAGATATGAACAAAATATTTGAGTTGTAGTTATTTCAAAAGATGAACCTCAATAGAATCAGTAAGGGATTCGATTAGATACAGATTCAATAAGCGATTTGATAATGGGTTAAAGCTGTCAAATCCCAACCATAGCTGAAGTGCAGCTGTTACACCTGCCTCAACTCAAGTCAACCTGAAAGTGAAGTACAAATTATTGATCACAATTAATATACTAATCTAAACTTTATGAAGCTGAATTTAGACTAGAATTTAGATATCGATTGCTTCCACATCCTTCCCATCAAATAAACATATTATGTCCCCAAAACTGATTATTTAAAAACCATAAAAGAAACTTTGATGGTTGGGATGAACAGTTATTTTATTTGTTTCTTTGTCAGAGAATCTACAAAAATATTCAAGAGTAAATAGTCCAGTCCAGCTGTGCCCACAAATATGTACTCAAAGCTTTACAGGTCATGACTTAACCGGTAGTTTCAGTTTAGCTTGATAGACCCGAACATCAGAGCACCCCCAGAGCTCTGCTTCCCTCCCTGTCGTTGGTGGACTTTAATGCCTCTTTTAGAACCTCATCACATCCTGTCGGTACTCCACAACCAAGCTGTTGGACATTGCATCAGACTACTGTATACCATTTGTTCGGATTTACATTAACAATAGCTCATGTTCATTCAGTTTGTTCTTTGCGCAACACAGCTTTAAAACCTTGATTCTATCATTGATGTCACACTGCAAAGAAATCCACAGACTTGCTCAAAAACCTCAAGAACAAAAACCACAAGAACAAACCACACATTACCTCTCAACACACTTGATACCTGGATTTAGTGGCAGTGTGACATTGGATGACTCATCTCGCACTGTAACTCTGAGGGAGCCTTACGTTTAAGGAAACCTGATGGTATGCCAGCGCTCTCTGGTCACTGATATGCAATATCTTCTCATGATTTCAAACTACCTCTGACTCAGCACAACCAGCTCATAAAACGCTGTGGCTCCGTGCACACACAAACCAATGCACGGGATGGCAGAGTGCGTTCACATATTTGACAATGTGTTGTAACTTTATACTGTACATTAAAGCGAGGTCATGCCGGTTGTTCTTGTCACGGGGGATTAACGGCAATTTGTCTGCAACTGTTTTGTTTGATTCAGTCAGGTAAACTCTACATAATCCACAAAGAAGCAAAAGTCAAATATGACAGAGTCATGTGCATCAACGTTAAAGGAAAATACAGCTTTTTCTTTCTTTTTTTTTTTTTTAAGTGGTCTTATTTTTTTTAACTTTTTCCTGTTGGTTATGATGAATTACAAAGAGTACACACAAAGTCTTAATGTTTAAAGGTCCCATATAGTATAAAGGTAGATGTCCATGTGTTGTTTGATTATAAAGCAGGTCTAGGTTCTATATTAATACTGTGAAAGTATCAAAGCCTCAGTCCACAGAGAAATGCACACAGCCTGTATTCAGAAACTGAGCCTTAAAACCAGCTGCCAGGACTTCTGTAACTTTGTGATGTCACAACGAAGCAGTCACCGCTCTCAGCTATGCCCCAAGCCCCGCCCACCTGGATCCACCATCCAACCTTGCAGGATTTGGTTTCTCTGAGTGTTTACCTGAAATCTGCTATATTTTTATCGGATCACTCAGGAAGAGTGTCAGGAGTCAGGAGGAGCCTCTGAGCCTCTCTTCTGATTGGCTCACTGACCTGTTGTTGCTAGAGCTCCAGAGAGAAGCCTGAGAGAAGAGATGTAAAACTACATTGAGATGGTTTTTGGTTCTTAAAACCACAAATATATCTTCTTATGGATCAACACTTCAAATAAAACACAGGAGAAGAAGATATTTTGGACATTTCATAGGGTTTATTTGAACTAAAATAAGTTATGGTTTATGTGGCAGAATGGTAAATTGAACACAAAATCTGAATACACCCAAAATATCCTTTATAACTGCCAATTGTTTTGTTAAACCACACCTTGAATAGTGAAGCAGAACCAGGAATTAGCTGCACAAGCATCACAGCGGACACTTTACATATGCAGTTGGGATTTTTTCTCATGTAAGATGATATGAGCTTCTCACTGGGAGTAATAAGGATACAAGGACATTAGCTCTCCACCCTGTAGATGCTGTAGCATTTGTCTGTTTCTAGATCCAACAATTCAATCTGGGGATGTTAACAATGTGACTGAACTTCATCATAACCTTCAGGCATAATGGTCATAACTGAAAATAAGACAGGTTGGAAAAAAAAACAGAATTTTCCTGTAATTGGAGACAGACTCTAAAGCTGCAGCCCAGCATTTGCACTTTCCATAACCATGTTCATATTTCAAGACCATGTTTCAAAAGTGTTTTTGTAGTTTCAGTTTTTATTTCCATACAAAAAAAAACCTTGATAAATATGAATGATGAAATATCATTAAAATACTTGGGAATAATATTAGTTATAATAATATTAGTTATTGCTTAGTTACAGTTTTTAGACTTTGTCTCCATCAACACCTGTGCACCTGGCGCTGCCTTACCTGACATTTCCTTCTTCAGAGATTCTTGGAAAAAGCCTAGATTCAGTAGTCTGTTTTTTATATATATATATACTTAAAACACAAAAGCAGCTAACCTTTTAAGTACTGTTCTTCTCGTTCACCTCAATGTTAATTTGTATCTAAACATATTTTACATTATCTGCAAACTGGGACTTCTGTTTGACAAACTGTTAACTTGAATTTATTTTGTACTGATTTACACAATGGTTTATTACGGATCAAGTGTTTGTATGACACTACATGGTATAACTACAAATGTTTTTTTTTTTTTTTTTGGCTTTGAATAGTTGTTTTTCCTGAGTTGTGTACTACCTATATATGTACAGTACCTCAAATAGGCCGATAAAAATGGACTAATCAATTGACAAATACCTACCTCCAGTCTTGAAAAGGAATGATTTTGCCGGTTTACTTTCAGTATGAGTTACATTGACGTATGATATGATCCATATCAGGACTACAGAAGCTCCTTACATTAAGTATTGTACCAGATCATTCAGCTTCCAATCTCAGTACATTTGGATTCTCACCTTCAAAGTGACTTTCAGGTTTTGAAACAGATATGTTTGGATTTTGTATATTGCATTCATGAATATGTTTTCTTGTTTTTAATTAGTAGATATCAATATACTTGATTAGCTGTTTTGTGTACTTCACACAAATGTGATTTTCTTGTCTTGTTATATGGTTAAACCAGATGTATATGGAATTGCTTTTTCACTTAGTGATAGATTATATAATTTTTTCATCTGTCATCATGACAACCGTTGAAAAGTTAACATGGTATTTTGAACTTGGCCAGAGGTAGAACCTCAGAGGAGCTCCACTGATCCTGTCGACCTGCCTCCACCAGCAGCACCGGTACTGAACAGCGGCAGCTCGCAGTTTAACAGATGCTGTGGTAAACTCTCACTAACCAACTATCTGCACAGTGTTTTGGAGCGTAAAGGTGCCTTCAATCTGAATGCAAAACAAACTGTCACCTTGTTTTTTTTTTTCAAATTTCACCCCCCGTACTTTGACCCCTGTTTGTGCAGTCATCACAAACAGCTGGAATAACAGCTGTAGGGATCTTAGCTGTAGCTGGTAACTAGCTAGAAACATACACAGCGACCCTGTAACTACAGTGTGTGTATATGTGTGTGTTAGTGTGTTTGTGTAACAGTTCAGCCTCTAACCTAACCCCAGTTCTTATACTCATATACTGTTTATACTCATATATCTTAGCTTGACTTGGTTTGCAGTCGTGCCACCTTTTAAAACTCAACATTCTTCAGGAGCGTCATTAACTTACTGACTTTTCCATGTATGAGTAGGTAAAGCAAGGTTATGGTGAATAGTCTGCACTTTTCTAGTCTCAAAGTATTTTACACTATCAGCCACATTCACGCACATTCACACAGTGCTTTTCTAACACACGTATTCATGCAGCAATGTCCGGGGTTCAGTATCTTGCCCAAGGACACTTCGACATGCGGACAGGAGGAGCAGGGAATTGGACGATCCGTGCCACAGCCCCTGTATGCTACCAGTCTTTTTGCTAGGCCTAAGCAGGACTAAACACCCACACATCAGACAAGTGTATTTAAATGTAAAATGTTCTGCTGTTAATTTCTGTACTTGCTGCCCCATATTCAGCAGTATGATTTGCAATGACAGTTTTGTCAGTTAAGTCTAAATATGGCTTCAAAAACTAAATTAGAGTAAAAAACATGCAAACACTGTGCAGGTGATGCTGTTTCTAATAATCCAACCAATCTAAACAGAGAGAATCACAAGCTGCTGTTAAATGAGCTAAAGACTGTATGAACTGTGTGTTCCTGTTGAAGCTGGCTGATCAGTAGCTTTGAACAAACGGCTTTGAGACAGACGGGCTTCATCATTTTAAGAATCATTAAACACCACATCATCCATCAGCCAGACAGACCTCTTGACATGGTTATTATCATGTGTTCTGTATCTATCTGGATAAGGGGGGGGGGACTATTTGACAAAGCAATATTTCTCAAAATTGAAATGGAGACGCTTTTTTCCCATTCGACTCATAGCGCTTGCCGTATCACACTGCTGGAAATCTGTTGTCACGTTTAATTGGAATGATATTGCGAGAGGAGAAAATTCATTTTTTTTGCGCATAACATCACTCAATGGAAACACAGACCATTCACAATTGTGTTCACCTGTGCACAGATGTCATGAAGGAGGAAACTAGCTATAGAGACCAAAACTTTTTAACAAACAATCTTAACATGGCAGTCTATGGGGACTGACTCACTGTTGGAGCCAGACTCTAGTGGTCATTAGAGGAACTGCAGTTTTTAGCACTTCCTTGTTGGCTTCATTTTTCAGCCCAGGGGATTGATGCTTGTGTGTGAGAGGCACAAACTGGGGCTATGGTTAGCCAGTCAGTGTACATAGACATAGACTTCAGAGTCTTGCCTATTACATCACATTTAGAAAGGGGCCAGAGGATTCATCTGAACTGAATTTTAAAATCCAAGCAGACAAAAATTAGTGATATATGCCAACAAGGATCTTTGTGATTATGTGTACAACACAAAAAATAATTTTTTTCATATGCCAGCAGAATGCACTGCAATCAGAATGCAATCGGACCTAGATAACGTATCCAGATACAGATCACATGATAATACCAGATGTAAATGGCGTCTAACTGACACCGCTGAGCTCAACAAACTCCAGGTTTTGAGCTTTTGAAGTTCAGTATGAAACACCAGCTAATGTTCTCTGGAGATGAAGTTACCTCAGTGTTGGGCAGAATAATGATCACAGAAGCCACTGTTGATGAGCTTTCAGCTCTGGGAGTCTTAATGAAGTTGATCTTTTCTCTTCATGATATCATGTTCTAGTACAATCAAATACACATTACTACCTCCAGAAAGGCCTTTTACCTCGTTTTCAAACTTAAATACTGTTTAAAATTCAGGTGTCTGAGAGCTGACGGAGAACATCTTAAAATTTTATATATATATAGTTTATTTTTGTGGGGGATAAATTTTGTAAGACAGTTTTTCTCTGCCTCTCAGTCACCATTAGGTAAGACTGGACATTTACCCTTTGAAAAGGAATTCTCTTACCTTATGCAATGTTATGTAGTTAGCTGTGAGGCAGGTGGAGAGATTTCCCAGCTCTCCCTCTGCCTCGCTCCTTCTGTATCATTTCAAATGTCTTCTACAGTGTCTAACTTTTATTGCTTTCTCTATCCACCTAATATTACTATCTTTGAGTTCACTACAAATTTTGCTTGCTTGCTAAACAAAGTCTTTATAGCTATTCACTGTGTTTTATTCAGCACAATAAAATGTATGGCATCCATAAAATAAAGGTGTGAGTTCTTGATTTGTGTTCTTTACAGAGTAGATAAACCCTGTGTTTTGTTGAAAACAAACCTTTTAGTGCTGTTGCTCTGTTAATAGCTTAGCTACAGTTCAAGGTTTAAAGTGGGTTCAAATCTGTGTTGTGTTGAAATACAAAAAGCACTGCTGAAGACGCAGTTTTCTATCCTAACAATACTATCTCTGCACTCCGTTACGTATTACATATGAACAGGAAATGATTTGCCTGTGGATACTTCTTTGAGACACACTATAAAACACATTGAACTGCTGATTGTTTGATCTCCACCAGGGGGCAGTCCATGTGGTGATATTGAAAGAATGAGAAAGTGTATGAGTATGTGCTGGTTACAGAAGGGAAGCCACTTATTTGTAATAGTTTGGGCGAATGTCCAGTGGTTAGAAGTGTATTGCTTGTGGTCACCAACTAATGTGCTCAGTGGTACTGCATACCCTCCTGTCTTTCCCATTAGAGACATGCCAAGAGAAACCTGGAAAAACTCTATAAAGTTGTCTGCTAGTTGCATTAGCACACAAAGCTAATTCCCTCAAGGCTGGTTGTAGACATGGGAGTGAGAGCGCCTCTGGATTCTGCCATTCCCTGCCAGTCTAAGAAGGCCTTGTATAACACAGTATGTCTGAGAAGCCGAGTATGGCAAGACAGCAGGGACACTTGCATGGGTTGTGATGTTTCAGTTCCTTTAGAAAATGGCAATGATGAGTGTGTGTTGTGTTGACATGTAATATTGTCCAAGGAAAACCAACAGCCCATTACCACTTTTTGTAAGTAATGAGTAAAGTGGACTCTTCCTGAAGTTCTCAAAAAAAGGAATGAAAAAGAGGAGTGTCTCAAGGGCCCTGGCAGGTGGCTGTGTCTTCCCCTATTCCCCTACATCTTCATATTAGTCCCCTTCCACCCTCCACATCAATGTTGGAGGAGGAAGATTCAAAAGTGTGTTTTGAAGAAGTTATTGGCAGGTAAGCCAGGGTGTATTGCCCTGCCTGGAAACCTTACAATACCCCACATCTAGGTTTGAGGAGGACATGTCCCACACCATTGCAGGTGCCACTACTGCCTGACTTTAAATACCTGGTGTGCGAACCAGTTGTCCGATCCTGGATCTCAGGGGGAAGAGGTACTTGTTGAGCTGCAGAATGCTGACGATTTCCTGGGCTGTCACTGCAGTGGATGGGTTTGCACCCATCAGCCTCAAGGATCAAACCTCAAGATACCCATTTGATTGGATCTGAAGTTGAGTTTCAGGCCCTGACTTTTGGTACTATGCCACGCCAGACCTTATACCCAAAAGGTAGCAAGGGTTCAGGCTCTGTTCAGGCACATTCTTGGGCACAGTTCTGGAATACAGGAGGGTGACTATTGTAATGACTCCAGAGTCTTTGAAACCTTGCACTAAGTTGATGGTACTAGGTGATTTCTTTAATCAATCATTGCTTAAATGGGTAGGCAGCGCCTCCAATGATTTGCATAGGGATCTCCATTCCATCCAACAACACTGACTTCTGTAACGAAAGAACATCACAATGACAGACAGTAACAGTTCATAGTTTGAAGAACACCCACCTTGACCAATACAACAAACTCATTCATTTTCAGGAGGTTCAGGGGGTAGAACGGGACATCCACCAAGCAGAAGGTTGGTGGTTCGATTCCCAGCTTTTCCTGTCCGCATTTGGAAGTATCCTTGGGCAAGATTCTGAACCACAAAACCCAAAAGGTTCAGGGGGTAGAGCCTGTCATCCACCAAGCGGAAGCTCACTGGTTCAATTCCCGGGTCCTCCAGTCCACATTTGGGAGTGTCCTTAGGTAAGATACTGAACCCCAAAACCCAAAAGGTTCAGGGGTAGAGCAGGTCATTTACTATTCGGAAGGTCGGTGGTTCAATTCCTAGCTCCTCCTGTCTGCCCTTGGAAGAATCCTGGTGTAAGATACTGAAGCCCAAAATCATGTATGGTAGAAAAGCCAGGTAGGAGGTGCTGCACGATTGTGGTTGGTAAGCATTTACCATTCAAAATATTTTTTTATTAGACTGATGTGAATACCGTAATTGCACCGACAAAATCCAAAAATAATTTACCAGTTTCTAACAGGTCTTCAGAGCATTAATGCAGAAAACAAAAGTTCAAAGAGACTGTAGATGGACTATAACAGAAACATGACAAATGTTTCCTTGGTAAAACATAAAAGTATCTGTGAATGAATATGATGCCGTGTCTTCTGCAGTAGCTGAATTCAGTGTGATTACTGGGAGTCGCTGGTTAAAGGTACGATTTGGTGTCATGAAAGAGTCTCCTGTCTGTTAGTTCCAACACACCCTGAAACTCGGTGGACGTTCTCATCTCTGGTCCTCACAGTCAGAACTGAAACCTGTCTCTGCTCAGTGTGGGTGGTTGCAAGGTGTATGTGTATGTGAAAGCACTGAGGCTACACTAGTGGGAGGATTTGTGGAATCTGAGGTATGTGCTGGTTTGAGTTTAAAATGTCTTTCCAGAGGTCTTCGTGTGAGACTGAGTGGAGAGCCACAAAGAAACACACAAAATCCAGCTGACGATAGTTTACTCATAGTTCTTTTAACAGTCCTACACTGGCATCCTGCTGCACATTAACCTCAGTGAAGCCATTCACCACCTTTACCAAGGGGGTAATATTGTGTCATTGCAGTTCTGTTTTTAACTTATTTCACTTCTTAACTTAGTCTTTGAGTGTCATGGTCAAGTTCAAACACTGTCACTATGTGAATCTTTGACCTCATTTACCCTTCATCACTGCATACGTAAATGGACCATTGTGTATTTCATTGTATATATATAGATTTAATATAGTTTAATGACAAGAACCTGAACCTGAATATTCACATGAAAAGTATCCATTCTTACAAGTAAGTGTTGCTGTCCAGGAAATACGATGCCCTCAAAGCAGTCAGTGGGCTAAACCTACACTGACAGAGCATTTTATTAGGAACACCATTGTAATACTGGGTAGGGCCTCTCATTGCTCTTAAAACAGCCTCAGTTCTTCATGTGATGAATTCTACAAGATGATTCCACAAGAAACTTTCCTCTGAGACTCTGCTCCATGTTGACATGACTGCCTCACATCATTTCTGCTTATTTGTCAGCTTCACGTTCAACCTGCCAATCTCCTGTTCTCCCACATCCCAAAGGTGTTCTACTGGGTTCAGGTCTGGAGACTGGGGGGGCCACTGAAGTTCACTGAACTCACTGTCATGTTGATGAAACCAGTTTGAGATGATTTTGGCTTTGTGACATGGAGCATTATCCTGCTGGAAGTAGCTAGAAGATGGTAAACTCTGGCTATAAGGGGATGCAGATGGTGACCAACACTAGATAGACTGATGATTGATTGGTATTTAAGGTCCAGAGTGAGCCAAGAAAACATTTCCCACACCATTACACCACCAGCAGCCTGGACTGTTGACACAAGGCAGGTTGGGTCCATAGATTCATTCAAAAATACTCAAACCAGCCCATCTGGCACCAACAATCAAGCTACAGCCAAAGTCAGTGAGATCATTTTTTCCCCTTTTCTAATGTTTGATGTGAACATTAACCGAAATCCTGACCTGCATGATTTTATGTATTGCACTCCTGCCACATGATTGGCTGATTGGATAATTGCATGAATAATAAACAGTTGCTAGAAAGAAATCGAGGATTTACGCACATGTGCAGGTTCAATCTATGTCCAACAGTAGCTCAGTCAAAAATCAAGCACTGAGTAATGCTGCTATGCAGGAGTCTCACTACACCCGGGCATCTGAGCTACTTGATAAGCCCCGCCCACTACCAGCCAGCCAAGAAGAAGGGGGAAATTGATAATTGATAATGTGGACCCTGGCTAAGTACCCAGGAAGCACAATATAATGCTAGACAAATTAACCACATTCTTAAACATGCTAAAGCAACATGTGGGCTGCAGCCCACCAGGGGTCACAAAGTGGGCCGACAAATCATTTGAAAAACAGTACAATTGTAATTGTATTGTAATTGTACTTAAATGTAATTATGAAAAAAGAAATGATATGAAATGATATATTATTTAATAATATTAAATGAAATGTTCTGAAATTTAAAAAAAAAATCTTTCTCGTATTAAGGCTTCCTACGTCTCTCTACTTTCAGTTCAGTATTGAATGTTCGATCGTTATCATCAAAATAAAAAGGGCTCTTAGAAGACATTATTTAGCCTCTGTATTGGTGTGGGGACGGATGTGGGCCGCCAACATTTTTGAGATTTTCAAGTGGCCCCCAAGTGGAAAGGGAAAGGATTTTGCTGCACTTCCACATAGATTATGTAGCCGGGCAGCCCCACCTCACATGGACCTGTTGAGTTGAAGTAAGATGAGTACAAAACACAACTGAACTGACAAGGGTTTGTCTATCAAACCTAGATAAACTTGTTCTCTTATCTGAGGGAAACTGCCTGACATTCTGCCACGACAGCTGCAGCTGCAAATGATACAGGAGCCATTGTCTCCTCTATCAGTTTTGTACAGTTTTGTTCAATCTGATCAGCCTATCCGAGCACAGTGAAAAGGGTTTTCTGTCAGTCAGACGTTAGGAGGTACATTTCAGCGCCTCTTTTGATGTGTGCTTATTAACCAGCATCGGATCATTTCTATCCACTGACTCACTTCCAGTCGGTTCCGTCTCTCTGTAGCTCAGTGCCCTGACATTCCCACCAGAGCCCAGTAATCGAAGAATTATTTCCCCATAACTTCCTCTCCTCTTCCTACCCCTGTGATTCATTTGGGCCTCAGTTTGCCCCCTGCTTCACTTCTTACAGTGGACCTCCTTCTCCTCCTCCTCCTCCTCGCTTTTGAGCATGACCTCAATTTAATGAAGCACAGACTCGGAAGGCTGACCGAACCACAACAGCAACCAACCCCACCCCCCACCCCTTCCACTTGCTGCTCAGAACTACTCCTAAGTGGCGTAACTGTGCACCATTCACATTTCTGCAAGAATCAAAGCTATGCGCTGCTATTCACAGATGCATCTGCAAATTCTCTGGCAGCCGGACAGTGAGATAAGACAACGGGATTGGAGTGAAGGGAAAACACGTCCTCTCTGTGTGTGTGGACTCATGAAAAATGAGGTTGCCATGCACCTAGGAGAGCGAGATGTTTAATGATGGAGGAGAAAGATTTCTGTTGGCAAAAAAGCGACAGTGGTAACCTGAAGCTGGTCTTGGGGAAATTCCACCTCAAGTGTGTCATGACAAAACACACGGGACACCGGAGTTGGTGAATGCAGCTTGCTCAGGAGCCAGACATGCTGAGGAGAGGTGTTTACTATTATGTACAGGGGTGAGCACTCTGTCTACAACTCATAACTCATTCCCAATGCTTCAAGATTTTTCCATGAATCGTCAGAACCCTCAAACACGACAGAATTAAGGTGATTTGTAATAAAAAGACATGATTTCACCTATTTTAACAGTATTTTTTGCCCCTCAAGTTACTTTAAAATTTATAGTGACACTCTGAGTGAGCCTTACTGAAATATTCAAACAAGATTGCATGTTTTTTATGGTTGGAAATATCATTTTGCTTCATTTTGAACACATTATACCTAAATGCAGCCTGACATACTTGATATATTAAAAATGTCTTGAATAAAATTTGATTGCATGATTTGAATATGTAAAGACTTTCAGATTTTTTGACATTTTTGAGTCTCCTTTCTCAAAAATCTACAGCTCTGGAGTTCAAACTGCATTAAAAGCTGCAAAATCCAGCACTGCACTGACATCTAGTGGAAACTCCAGAACATCGTGAATTGATCCACACCTGTGTTTGTTATTGCAGAAGTAGAATCATTTGGCTGCAACAGTGACCAATGGAAACAGAGCAACTGAAAGAACTCACATGAAGCCCATCACTGTGTGTCAAGGCAAAACAGTGATGTGTACTTCTGCAGTTGGCTCACATGCAGGAAACAAAACCTTTGTCATTTTATCTGTTACTGAGTCCTTTAAATGTTTTATTAAACCAGCAGTTCGATGAGATTATGTTTTGTTTTCTCAGATCAGATTGTGCAGATCAGCTTCAAACTTCTTTGTTAAAACCCTAACACGCTGACTAAGAGATACACTGTGCCTTTTTGCATGTGCCATATGCCCTTATGTACCTACAGTATATGTTAACACTTAAATTGAATGCAGTATTTTTGCAGTGTTTTGACCACCTCCTCTCCTGTGCAGCGCACAGTTGCAGAAAATAAATATTGTGGCCTCTACCTCGCAGTTTTTTTTCTCACAAGGACTACATAACAATACAAGGCCTCCCTAACATATGTCTCCATAATATTATGCAGCAGCTCCATGGTAACTGGGCAGGATTTGGCTCAGGCCTGGCCTCTCCCAGCCACAGATCCGATATGTGCCTCTGCATAAGTCTGGTATGCAACAATTACTCAAGCATGTGAAACTGTGCCGGGGTCCGGTCTCGCAGGCTACAGCTAACTGCTTGCAGGGCGAGAGCTTGTCTGTACATCAAGGGCCTTTAACTTGAATGTGAGGCCTCTCCCACTGGGTCCTGTCTCGTCTGATTAATATCATTATCTGGTTATGTCTTTATCCCTGCAGATGTCACCCTTTGCTTCTGGGTGCAACTCAAAAGGACAGAACAACAGGTTCTGGGTGGGCAATGGAAAAGTCTTGTGTGCACTTACGTGTGTGTGTGTGTGTCCGTGTGTGTGTGTGTGTGTGTGTGTGTGTGTGTGGTAGTCTGTGGTTTTGGCGAAAGCAACAATTCAGTCATGAATCACCACAAGTGAAAAATGCTGTGCCTATGCAGCCCAAAGCATTTAAAGACTAACCAGTGTCTTTGCATTATTTGGCTCATTTATCACAAACATTACATAGATTTTTTTAAATGTTTTAATGTTAAATTAGTTTTTATTCATTTATTTACAATATAAAACACTTGAAGACTCGACACTAGTTTGTGTTGGGTAGGTCATCAAACGGACATTATGTCAACATTTATTGCAGCAAACATGAATGTTTCACATGGTAATGCCATTCCCACGTCGGTTTAAACTCACAACTGCATTACAGCAAAATGATGCAACTCCGGCTTAACTGAAGGCAGATGTGACGGAGTGTCCTGTTGGTGCAGCGGCGGCAGATGTTTACCACGTAACCTCAGTGTTTACTTGCTTTACTGTACATGCACAACTTTTTTTTTTTTTTTTTTACTTTTTAAAGTCCTTTTAACAACAATTACAGACTTCACTCTTTTTTCATCTCATTGTCTACCTGGTTGTGTATTTGAATGCATATTTAAATGCATTTAAATACATACAACAGTCTCTGGTTAAAATGACTGCTGCTGATTTCTATTCATTTTGCTGTTTAATGTGATTTCTGTTGGTGTCAGTATTCAGAAAAAGCTTAGAAAGTAAAAAGTCACGTCACTCTGTCGGTGGACTTAGTGTTTTGTGTTTCAACAGGGACAACAGAATGGTGACACTTCTCTGGATAATGGATCAGATCATATCAATTTAAGTATCTCCCAGTTAAATTTTGATCCATGTCATGCTTACATTTTAATCTGGTGAGTTTAGAAGCTGTGGATCAGAAACTTTAGTATTTGGAGTAAGTGGTGGTAAAGTACAGTATAGGCTATGACTGGTAATTGGATGTGTAAGACGCAGTTAATTAGAATTATATATATTATGTTGCTCATCTTATTATGTTGGTTAGAAACGCGAAAATCTAATGACTAAATAGATACAAACAATGAAGGAAAGTGAACATTGTAATCAGTTATGTACATGTATGCATATGATTAATTCATATTTAATTTGACAGTAAAAATATAAATTAATACATTTAAAAAAAGATAATAATAATAATCATTAAGTGTGTCATTAATTTATATTTTAATGGGCACTAAAAAGGGGAATTATGCAAATAATTTACAAATGAAATATTAATCCATCAATAAATAATTCAAATTAAAAAGAGATTTGTGAAAACAGTCAATAAAGAGCATTATTGAGAAATACATTTATGAATTCCTAAATAAATAATGGCATTTCAAAATCAATTTGAAAGAGAAATAAATCACTGAATTCACAAACTGAATTAACAACACAGGTTTTAATCAAGCATTTCAAAAGGCAACTCCCTCTAATGCTCTGATGTTTCATGCTGCTTTTTGTTACAGCTTTTTTCCATTTGATTTGATGAGTGCTTCTTTTCAGAGTAATGCAGTTGGCCCAGTATCGGCAGCACACAGAGAAAGGGTTTTTGCAAGTATAGGAATCTAATCTTTGACAAACACACTGCTCTACCAATGGAGCAAGATCCTCTCAGATTAAAGAAGATGTTTTTTAGAGTGATACATGAGGCACTGCATCAGCGGAGACATAAGTGAAACACTGAGATGGTGGAAATGAAACTGAAGTTATAGTGCTATACAAAACAAAGTAAACTGAGAGTATATGGACTGTTTACAGTTCATCATGTAACCTCAAATTCCAAGTCTTGGCCAGAACTAGAAAATACAAGGACTCTTGTAGAAAGGCAAACATCCGTCCTGCACTACCAGGGAAGGAACAGACCATAAATGTGCAGCAACATCAGGTCAGATCTGCCCGACGCAGAGTGCACACTAGCAAGGCAGCAGGGCTAGATGGAGTCTAAGACCTGAGCAGGACTACACAGACCATCTGGTCTAGAATCATCTCTTACCAGGTGGTGATGGCGGCTGAGCAGGTCATCAGGACCATGTTACCACTCAGTGACATCTACACTGGCCTGGTGTGTGCAAGACAGCCAGTTGTATCATAAGAGACTCATCCCACCCTGGACATGTTTCCCGCCTGTTTCCCCTCTCCCCTCTGGAAGAAGATGCAGGACAATCAAATGCAAAACAAACAGACTAAAAAAAACAGCTTCTTACATAAGGCTGTCACCTCTGTAAGAAGGACTCCAGACAATGGGTTGCCTTTTCCCATATGCAGCACACAACCACTGGAAACACTCTGTTTGGTTTAGGTGAATGGTGGCGCCTGGGTAGAGTGTCCAGGAGAAATAATATAAACCTCATCAACACGCCCACTCGCAAACTGTGAATTGTCCAGATAGTGACCTGCTCTATTCGCATGTGGGCTCAATCGGGCAGTAGATGGACTTTACACCAGGGAGCTGGAGAGGATAAAGTCCATTTAATATCTGATTGCACCTGATTCGGACATTTGCATTCACACATACAACTCCTCCGGATAATGTTGTAGAAACGTCATGGTCATAATGTTGTAATGGTCATGATGTTACATTTGACCCCAGTGTATGTTACAACTAACCTGGACTATGAGGTGAATTGTAACATTTCACTCCTTGTGTGTGAGACTAAACCACAGACATGCTCTGTTTGTGTTGCAGAGATAACACCTATACCATTTAATAGTAGACACATGTAACTAGTTTGTATCACATTTTGAATGCAGTGGCTTAAAAGATACAGACAGAAATATCAAATATCAATGTATGTATCTATTTATATGTACAGAAACTTCCTCTTTGTTTTTTTTTTTACCTTTGGTTTAAAATTCTTTTGCCACATAATTTATGTATCACGGCTGTGAATTCCTTTTGTTTGTTTGTGTGCCTATGCATTGTCATACATATAGCCTGCTCTCCCTAAAACAGAACTCGGTGTGTGTGTGAGTGTGTGTGAAAGAGGAGGACAAACATCTGATAACACACACAAACCTCTTTTTGGATGATCCCTTTTCCATTAAGAATTGTGCTTCAAAGCATTCCTGCAGTTTTAAACCAAGTAAATCAGACTCCAAGACTGTTTCCCTCCAAATTCTGCACAAACTCTGACTGAGATCTTAGAAAACCTATTTCTCATATGAATAGCAACATTTCTTGAGTGTTCTGTGCATTTCAATGTTAGTATGGTTTGGTGTTTGAATGATTTCTCTGATGTTTACAATAGAAGTAATAATACATTGGCAGCAATCAAACGTTCAAAAAGAGAGTTATGTTGATAGTATAAAAGATTTAAATATGTTAAATATACCTATCCCAAGCAGTGACGATGTAGAATTCTGTCTGTAGAGTCTCTAAAAAAACAGAGAACTTGAATCACATGACTTAGTTTTGTATGTTTGTCATTGATTTATATATCATTTATTTTCTTATTTTTCTGTTTCTGTTATGTCTATTTTACACACGCAGACGCACACACACACACACACATACACACACACACACACACACACACACACACACACTGTTATTTTCCAAAATGTCAATAAAGTTGAGAAAAAAAAAACGTTTTACTGCGGAGGGATTCCTCTTCCGGTACACACGTTGTAGTCAGGAAGTGGATTGTTGACAGGTCAGCTCGGCTGGAGGTGGCTGTTGTTGTTAATTCCAATATCTGCGCATTATTAAATAATAACCGTCCTCAAACATGGCGGCCAGGAACCCAGGCATGAAGCTCGGTGAGTAACATTATTCCTGCCGCCGTTAAACTGTAGCTGTAGCTCAGTTCCTCATTAACACGTGTGGTCATCAACGTTTTGCTGTGACTTCACAACAACTTCTCGTTTTATTATGTAACGTTTAACGAATGAATTTATAGTATTTTGCCTCGCACTAATTGTCACTTCGCACAGTTTAATAGTAAAATAGAGCAACTAAGAAAGATACCGACCTTCAGCGTAGCCTTAACTCAGTTTAATAAGTAACGGTTCAGAGGTAACTGACCTATTGAACATAGAAATGTTGTTGTGTAACCCACTGTAACAAAACGTATTATTATCATGACGTAACAGTTTTAGAAACTATCACACAGACTGTGTTGGGTGAAAGTTACAAATCACATGTAGCATTATGTTACATACAGGCAACGTACTGTTAAATATGTTGTGATCATATGGCTGCCATGGGACAGCCAGAGCCCCTCATGACAGTCTAATTGTGAACTCATGACAGCCCACCTCTCCCTGCTCAGCTAACTAGTTAAACCCTACTGTACCATAGTTCAGTGTATAGTAAAACCAACATGCTCTGACACTGACGTGGTCAATGACATGGCAGCCATAATTATTTCTTTACACTGTAATTTGCCACCATTTCATGTCTATTTATATAGTTTAATTAGTTTAATTCATGTTTATTTAAATAGCACCATTCAGACACAAGGCAAAGTGCTTTACAGAGGCTTGGAAATACATTAAAAATAGAACATTAAAATGACATTACAATAGCACTTAAAACAATAAAAACCCAACTTGCATAAATAATAATAGAAATATTTAGATACGTAAGCTCAGGTAGGAAACTTAAGACACCATTTTAAAAGGGGTGCTGTTGTGATAAAGGTCTTTCACAACAAAAAAATGCACAAGATTGAAAAGAGGAACTAAAAGCAGCTCCAGCTTCTCCAATTTCTATGCACATATAAGTTGCAGAGGTGGACAAAGTCCACAGCTCCATGACTTAAGTCTAAGTATAGATCCTCCTGATCAAATATTTCTCCAATACAAGTGAACAAATTTTTACTTGACTTAAAGTACTGGAGTACTTGATTTTAAAAATACTGAAGTATTCAAAAGTACAATTTTTTATGTCAACTTATATTGTTCCATATTTACAGAACCTGATGACTCTGAAACAATGTACTGACTGACTGACTGACTGACTGACTGAGCTTGTAGAACATGATACAAAGCTGATAGAAATGGCCATAAACACAACTGAATCAACAAAAGGAACCATTGTCGTTCTTGTATATATTTATTTTTATTTAACATGCCACAACCCCCACAAAACAGCTTGGCAGTCTGTGTGTGTGTGTATCCATCAAACAGACAGTGGAATTGCTATAGATGCAGCTTTCACTTTTTGTCCTACGTCCCCTGTTGCAGACCTGGAGTGGATATCCAAAGTGAGAGTGAACACGCAGGCTGTCCTGAAGAGAGCTCAGCAAATCCAAGGTCAAAAGACCCCCAAGAAACAGTGGCAGGTAAGTCTTACCTTTCAGCTGCATCCTGCATGTGTTACACATACTGGGACATGATGACAAGAAGACCGTACCACTTTAACAGTTAATTACTATATGTATTTATACATCTCCATCTGTATGCATTTGTATATTAATGCTTGATTATTTGTATTTGTACATTTATTGAAAATGAATGATAACAGATAATTAAGAGTGGGTGATAAGAGTAAAATCTTTTATCATATTACATTTAATTTCATAATGCAGTAGTAATGTATATTGTGATGTAAAAGGCTTTTTGGAAAATCAATTAAGAAACTATTATGCAAATGGCTACTTTGGCTGATCCAGAAAATTAAAGGTCCATATAGTCTAAAGGTAGACGTCCATGTGTTGTTCAACGCCATCAGCCATGCCCCAAGCCCCGCCCACCTGCACCCACCATCCAACCTTGTAGAATTGGGTTTCTCTGAATCTGCTATATTTCTATTTGATCACTCAAAAAACAGCCAATCAGAAAAGAGGCGTATCTGAGCAGTGGGAATTAATGGTGATGATGGAATCAAGCTAAAGCTATTTCCTCTGTTGTTTCTATGTGTTTGTCCTGCAGGCTGCCTGGCTGCTGAAGGCTGTCACATGCATCGACCTGACAACTCTGGCTGGAGATGACACACCATCCAACGTCCATCGGCTGTGTCTGAAAGCCATCCAGCCAGTCAGATACGACCTGCTCAGGAAGATGGATATGCACGACAAAGGTCTGCTTCTGCTACCACCACAAACACCACATATAAACCAGTTACAGTTTGAGCCCTTTTTTAAAAAGGTGTCGCTACTAACATTGAAACATAAAGCATGCGTTTTACTCCAAATCCTGTCTCAGTTTTCCTGTCTGTTGAGGATCTGGTTTTAGCTCCATAGATATGCAAAGATTCTCTCATCCTTTCTTACAGCCTCACCAATTCAGAGAAGTCTTTCACAGAGACCTCTGCACAAAAACCCCAGAAAAACAGTTGCTACTAACAACTCTGATGCAAACTACAATGTTCACTTTTGTTTTGATTAATCATCTGATCATTTTCTTGATTAATTGATTCATTAGTTGGTCTATAAGACATCAGAAAATAGTAAAAAAAAAAAATGCTGAGCTCAGTTCCACAAGCCCAAGTTGACGTCTTTAAATGAAGTTCAAGTTCAGGTTGTTCTTCAGTCATTTTCACATGTACTCCCCAACACTCTATGTAGAGTATAATAATTGTCACTACCCATTCGGACACGGTCCAGGACCCAGTGGCAGTAGGAGGTGTTTAGGCCTAGATGTGTCTGCTTCACAGTCACGTGTTGTGGGATGATTGTGTTGAAGGCTGAATTAAAGTCAGTGAGCAGAAACACTCTTTCTCTCCAGGTGGGACCGGGCTGGGTGGAGGGCCAGTGGAGCTTAGAGCAAACTGGAAGGGGTCGGGTGTGATGGGGAGGCTGGACTTAATGTTCTATAGAACCGGCCTCTTGATTCACTTCATGATGATAGGTGTGAGTGCTGCAGGGTGGTTATCATTCAGACAGGGCACAGGAGACTTGTCAGGCTTTTGACTAATGGTTTCAGCTCTACATAAAAACAGGTTTATTTGAACTATGGTTTTAAAGTCACAGTTTTGTCCATCATTTTTCTTTAATAGTAACATTGTTGTCATCAAGTTAAAAGCAAAGATCTGGGAACATGATGATGTCCTTGACTGCCTGTTCAGACCAGAATAACCTGCAGAGGGCGACACAGACCACTTCATCACCGTGTTTCTTGACTGCTCTGCTGTCTGTGTTGTGTTGTGTTTCAGGAATAACTACAGCGGCAGTGTGTGTGTATCCGTCCCGTGTGGCTGATGCTGTGAAGTCGTTAAAAGCGGCCAACTCCAGCCTCCCTGTGGCCTCAGGTAAGTCACCTGAAACTGAACCAGAACTGTGTGATTCACGTAGAGTAACCGGTTACTGCAGGTGAGAAATGAACGGTGAGCTGAAAGTGTGTGTGACTGCGTGCGTTCTTCCTCCTCCCCCAGTGGCCACTGGTTTCCCAGCTGGCCAGACACCACTGGAAACTCGCCTGCAGGAAGTCCGCATGGCAGTGGCCGACGGTGCCACAGAGATCGACATCGTCATCAACAGGACGCTCGCCCTGACAGGACAGTGGGAAGGTACGCTGTGATCACATGATGAGCTTTAGCACAGGTCAGTAACTGAGGCCTGTGACCTGTAGGTCAACAAGAAAACATCTGCTTTGAGTTTAAATTATCAGTTAAATTTTTTTGTCAAGAGCCAGAAGATTAAAAAAAAAAAAGTACTTTTTGATTGATTTGGATTTGGAATTTCTGACATCACTACAGAAGAAAATGAAAGGTGACAAAAAAGTGTCTGCTTTTGGTGGAGCAGAAATAGTTTTTCCTGGGGACCTTTGTTTTCTTAAGTTATTTCTTTGGGCATTTTTGCCTTTGTTGTAGCTGCAGTGAGAGAGAGATAGGAAAGCTGGGGAAAGAGAGAGAGAGAGAGAGAGAGGGGGGATGACATGCAGCAAAGTGCCTCGGGTCGGACTCGAACCTGGGCCACTGTGGTAAGAACTGAGCCTTCATGGTATGCGCTCCACCAGATGAGTCCTTTTCCTGGGGACTTTTGACCGTCACATGGTCTTTGTTGGCAGATGGAGCTCTCCAGTTGTCATGGAGATGCAGATGTTCAATTTTTTTGTTGTTTTAATGCCTCTGTGCCGGTGATAGCCAGAGCCGGAGGCTTTATGTTTTCGGGCTGTCTGTCCATCCGTCCGTCCTTGTGAATGTGATATCTCAGTGAGGCCTTGAGGGAACTTCTTCAAATTTGACACAAATGTCCACTTGGACTCAAGGATCAACTGATTAGATTTTGGTGGTCAAAGGTCATGGTCATGGTCACCTCACGAAACACTGTTTTGGCCTTATGAACACGATATTTCAAGACCACCTTGAGGAACTTTGTTTAGATTTTGCACAAACATTCTCTTGGACTCAAAGATGAACTGATTAGATTTTGGTGGTCAAAGGTCAAAGGTCACTGTGACATCAAAAAACATGTTGTTGGCCATAACTCATGAATTCATTCACTAATTATGACAAAATGTAACTCAAATGTCTATAAGATATAAAATGAAGTGATGACATTTTATATCCAAATGGTCAAAGGTCAACTTTTTTCCTGTAACTTGGCTGGTTGGTGGAGGAAACTCTATTTGTTATTAACATGACAACTGCTTCTTACTATGAAGCAAAAAACATTTTTCTTATGTCAGGGCTTAATTAGCAAATATTGAGTGGCTCAAACTATGTTTTGTGTCCACAGTGTAGCTGTAGTCGATGCTAAAGAACAGATACTGATGTGGTCATTGGTTACACATTGTATCCACAGGCGTAGGACTGTCGCTATTGGGTTCAAACCAGTGCCCAGTCATGAAGAGTGGGGCCTGCAGCTTAGTGCGCTACACTTATACTTGTAAAATCTGGGGTTATGAAGTGTTGTATTTTGTATAGGCTTCGCCCTCTTAGAGCTGTCGATATTGAGATAAGAGCAAAGTTTGATGTGGTCAATGCCCCACTGGACCACCAGAGTGGTCACATCAGTTAACAAGCACCATACCTTCCATGTAATAAAATCAAAAATTTCATTAAAGCCACAACCCTCTGCTGCACTAAGACCTGTCTGAATAATCCAGGGCAATAACGCTCTCCATGCTCATGCTGCTGTGAGGAAGCAGCTGGTGATTATTACTGTAAAACACGGTAGAAGTCCCAAGTTCGAGCAGAGCAGGAGCGAGAGGGAAGAACACTAGCAGGGGCTTGATGTGTGCAACTGGAAGATATCACATGGCAGGTGGGTGGTAGAGTAAGACTTACACAAACACAGCAAACTTATGCCGGGAGAGCAGACAGAGACAATTGTTGAATACTGTAACAAACCAGAAGCTCCTACATGAGAGCCAAATGTCTGACAGTGTGCACATACATACAGTATTAACCTCTCTATGGCAAATGTCACTCAATCCCCTGTGAGTTAAGGGAAAACTCAGACATGTCACATACTGTTGGCAGAAATGGATACAGGGAGAAGGGGAAGCCCGTGATGCCGCTGCAGAGATATCATCTACTGTCACTCTGCTGAACGGAGCTGCGGAGGAGGACGAGGCTCTCATAGAATGAGCACGGATACCATGTGGGTGGTCCTTCCTCGCACAACCAATGAGACAGCTGCTGTTTTGTCAGAGGCTTCCCTTGGGAATTATCTCTATAGTGCACAAGCAGCTGTTGGGTCTGTCTGAAGGCTGCTGTGTGCGTCATATAATGAGACAGTGCATGCACTGAACAGAGGCAATGAGACTCCTCCTCTCCATCTCATTTCTTTGAGGAGGGGGGAAATCAATCCCATAATTTTGAATAATGAGGCAAGATGGAGAGACAGACAGCACATACTGTACACAACACAACTGAGTACACCCCTGTGCAATATCACTAAAACAGTAATTGTGTTATTTTAAAGACCCCCTCTGGGTTAAATAAACCTGAAGCCTTGTCAGTACAGAGAGAGAGAGTTGGCATTAGCACAACCACTAACACTGTGTCAGCCACTGCCAGTTACAAGTTAATAAACAACATAAACAAATAAAAGATGCTAACTATGCTAACCGTTCTGATCCAACTGTTAGTCTCTGATTCTGGTCTCAACAGACTCCTCATCTGAGTCTGGGTCTGACTGAGGCTCAAACATGTTTCCTTCTCTGACCATCTTCATACTCTCTGCTCTTTCACCTGTCCACCTGGAGCAAGCAGGTGGTGGGCGGGGCATTAGGCATGATCCAGATTTCTCAATCAGGAAGTAAGAGGAGATGAGCTTAAAAAAAAAAAAAAAAAAAAACATGTCTGGAGAGGAACTTTAAGTTGAAGTGTCGGGTTTTTGATCTTATGTATCATTACAAACAAACGGGTCGGAAAGACTTGAAAAATAGACCCATAGTACAATGGGCCACTGGAACAAAAGTCAGTTTACTTGTAACCACTGTGTCAAATGTAAAACAGATGAGTAAGTGCTTTTGACTTGGCACAAAGATTATCCATGGAAACCAACATTTCAGTGACTGATGAGATGGTGAGAAGGACTGCATGAAGTCAACCTCTATGGACGGCATTAGGGCTGAACAATTTGGGAAAATAATATAATTGTGATTTTTTTTTTTACCAATATTGCCATTTAATATGCATATATTATTTTTGAATTACGTTCATTTGGAGTTATGCTTTCAAACATTTCGGTCAGTGATCCTTTTTTTTTATCCATGCAACTATCGTACATGGCTTTGTTGTGCTGATACAGGTTAGCGGTGTTGCCCCGTGAGGGAGCAATGGTAGCAAGGCAGGTTCTGCACAATACCTGACGCTGAGCAGCATCTTCTTTTTTAAAGCCAAAATAGTTCCACACAACCGACGTGCTGCTCCTCGTTGACACTAAAGTTTCTGCAGTGCCAGGTTCTGTCGAGACTGAGGCCATTATACAACAGGTCAAAGTGTAGCGTGCCAAGTTGTTGCTCCCTCTTTTAGCCGACTGCTCTACTCTCGCTTGCATGTCACGTGACCAGAGTGTAATCGCAGCCTTTGAGGTTAGAAAATCGTGTTTTATCATATTGCGATATTACCGCAAAAGCGATTAATCTTTCAGCCCTAGACAGCATCCAAGAAAAAAAAGATTAAACTTTGACAAAGAAGATGAAAAAAGTCTGATGAATGTTGGCAGTACATTCTTTGTTCAGATGAAACCAAAATCATCCGGCATGTTTGCTGCGGACCTGGTCAGGATAACCACAGTGACTGTATAGTGCTTATCATGAAACGTGGAGGTGGGAGTTATATGGGACTGCATAAGAGCAAAAGGTGTAGGGAGATGACATTTATAGATGGCACTATGGATGTGAGCTCATGTATATAACACAGAATGAAAAGATGACTCCCAGTCTCAAGAAGCTTGACAGGAGAGGATTTTTCCAACACTGATCACAAACACTGCAAAAATCACAGAAGAGTTTGTGATGAAAAAAAAAAGTTTTCTTCTGACTTGAATCCGATAGAACACCTTCAGATTATTTTAAAGTAGAAGATAGAGCAACAAAACCCCTCCAGCAAAGAGCAGCTGAAGAGAATCATCTGTGAGGAAGTAGAACATCTCTCCACAGATTTGTGCAAGACTGGTATCATCCAAGCCCAGGAGGATCGAATCTAACATCAGAAACAACGGTAGACATACAAAATATTAAAAAATAATAATAATAAAAAGAGTGGAAATAATCTTGGTTGGGGCCAAGAGAGGTTGCATTTTTGGCTTGAAAGGGGAGTTGCCTGGTGGGTAAAACAAAGGGTAATTTCTACTGCGTCATTGAGCGAAACACAGGTTGCTGTTTTCTTACTCCTTTCAAGAAGCGTTTAATCGGTGGATGCCCAAAGACATTTCTCTACATAAATGTTCCCATTCAGGGGCTAAGCCCATAGGCACTCGCTGATTTCCCGAAAAATGCCGGATTGAATAAAATTGGGAGCACTTCTGCGCACAATGGAAATTGCTATTTTGCCTAACAATAACTGCATCATTGTGGAGAACCATGTATGTCAGTAAAAACATCATTTGCAAAATCTGAATCATGCCATGAAGAGAAACCACCACTAACGCGCACAAACGGGTGAGAAGTGGGGAGGCCACAGAGAGGCGGGGGGTGTGCGGACGCGCTGTTGTGTTCACTTGAGATGAAAAATCTGTTTCGCTTGTGGCAATGTGGGAGTGAGAAGAGCCTGACTCAACAGCTGTGAGTGTAGAGGAGTCAACATGTGTAGGGGAAACGTACGTTAACAGAAAGAACTGTGAACCACTCAGAGGAGAGGAAAGCAGCGAAGAAGTGATTGTTCACAAAATTGCTCTTTTTTGAAAAGTGGCTGGCTCTTCAACGAGCTGCTGTGCATGGCAATCACGCATCCACCACATCTCATCATCATTGCCGCCTCTGCTTGCGGGGCGATTCGACAGGCAGGTTTGCCCTGGTGCAGGCGGGGTGTCGACTCTTAGCGACGGGGTGTCGTGGAGCAGGCTGAGGACCCACTGCTGGAGGAGACGGGAGGAAGAGAAGGGTGCAGCTGAGACGTAGTTCTGTAATGACTTCTCCCTGTCTCCTCCTTCAGACGCCTGCTGGAGGTGTGTGACTGCTTCCTGGGAGAGTTGTCCAAAGAGGGGCTGAGGGGCTGAGGGGCTGAGGGGCTGAGGGGCTGATGGGCCTGTGCTGATGACCTTTGCTGGGACATATGAAACCACAACCCCCCAGCATGTGCAGTGGGAAAACCCAACAGCGACAGAACTTGACAGTTTTTTGTGTGTTTCTCAACTGATCACGACTAAACTATAGTTTTATTTTTACTGTATTGAAACTTCCCGAATGTTTTAGGAAATAAAGTAGGTTCATTAACTGTATCCCGTCTCCCTCTACAGCCATGTACGATGAGATCCGTCAGTTTCGGGAGGCCTGTGGTGATGCCCACATGAAAACCATCCTGGCTATTGGAGAGCTAGGCACCTTCACCAACGTCTACAAGGCCAGCATGGTCGCCATGATGGCTGGTCAGTCTCACCATAACCTACTCTGACATCTTTCAGTGTGTCTTAGTCATAGTCACACTTTATGTCTCCTGTTAAATTTACATTTAAAGGAGCTATTTGAGAGTTTTGCTATCTCTAAATCACTAGCGTTAGCATTACCAACTGTTTACTTACCAGTTTGGAAGAAAAATTACAAGTTCTGCATCAAATTTGATTCCCTTACTCACCAAGAGCTGTCTCCAGAGGTGGTAAGCAAACCTCTTGTTTTACTTTTAATTCCATCGCTTCTTTTCATCTATTGAAGTTAGCATGCTAACCAGCTAGCCCGTCTTGTCACTTTCCAATAGCGAGTAACTGTAGGGTCCAGTGCCATGAAGAAGTAGCACTGTTCAGAAAGTGTATTACAGTATATCCTCTTGTATTGTAAACACAACAATGGCTGAAGCAGCTGTTGATGCTAACATTGGCTATGTAGCGATAGCAAAACTTACAGATAGCTTCTTTAAAGGAATTAGTTGACAGTTGACATTTCAACAAAAAGGCTTATTCTGTTTCTTCCTAAATGAGAAACTTATCATCAGTCTGTCTGTTTGTACCGGCGGATACATCACACAAAAAAAGCCAAACATGTTTCCACAGAGTACTGTAAAAGAGCAAATCACATAGGGGTTGTGTGTGAGTATAATTTTGTTAACGAAATGCAAACACATGGCGACACCCTGTAGATGTGTCGGTGGGTGTGTTAGAGCAGAAAGCAGCTGGTCTTTATCTTATAGTAAGTTCAAGTCTTTAAATAGTCACTTGAAAATAGTCATAAAGAAAAGTGGACTTTCTTGGATTGTCCTACATGCAGGCTGAAAAACCACGGCAGTAGACTGACAGTAACAACCTTAACCACTGCAGCAGATTGTTGTGAGTGTGTATGAATATTCCACATGTTCAGGTTTAACTAGAGCAGTAGCTCCTGTCAGACAAACATCTGTTAAATAATACAACACATTGTCTACTGCCTTCGTGAAATCCATTAAGCATAATCATGACAAATTTTAAAGCTTAGGCTTGTTATTCTTATGCAGACAGAATTAGAATTGGTTTAATAAGCTACTTAAAGAATGAGATACTAACGTTCTGTCTACAGAGGAGGCGTTTCAGCCGTGATTTTCAGCTGTCCATCTCATGTGTCTGACAGAACAGATAAGTTGTATTTTAATCAGTCAAGCTGTCCACCCAGGCTGCATAACGACTCGTGTTTTAATCATGCGATTCAACACAATAATTACAGTAACTGCATTAGGCTCCGAATGCTGTAAAACACAGATGTAGGATGCGAGCTGCTGCTGCTCTGCTCACGCTACACCTCCTGTATAGACACGGTGCACGGTGTGGTATATATAGTTCCTTGTTCTCTCCGATGGAACAGGTGTTTGACCTCAGTCTCCTGAAGGACAACCCACAACTCGCTTGTGATGTCATTGGTCTGATTGTCATGAGGCGCTAAAGAGGTTTTTAACAGTCTGAAGTCTAAGTCAGTGAAAGGTGAAGTCTTGGTGTAATTCCTGTTGTCATCCAGCTCGTGGCGCTGCTGCTTAACGTTTCCTCTTGCCTTTTGTAAAGGCGAACCTGATGAGAAGAGCTCTCCTTCTCTCACGCACGCACGCACACACACACACACACACACACACACACACACACACACACACACACACACACACACACACACACACACACACAGTATGCTTAACTAGCCATCACATAATAAGCCGATTACAGAACCAAATTGTCAGGGGCTCTGATAGAGATCATTATTAAAATGCATTGCTTTTGTCGCCACACTCGCTCCTTAATCTCCCCTTGTTCCTATGAATTGCGTATGAGATTCCTGAAATTGAATGATAATTTCACCTATTAATCTCTGATGCAGGCTATTTTACTCTGCCGTTCCCCGCCAGTATCCCCCTGCCCATGCAAATGAATAGAGCTTCATTACCGCCACCCGCATTTAATAACCGTTATCCATTATCTGGTAATTAAGACTCCCCATAACGAATCTTAAGGATTATGCCAGTTTGAGGAAGAGGGGAGAGAGGCTGAAAAAAAGACCTGACTGGAAGAATACATAGAACATGTCTTTAATGAACTGGAAAATGTTCATCTTGTTCTGTTCAGTAATGAACAGTCATTATACACCAGGGAGGCAGAAGGGGTGATTTTTTTTTTTTCTTTCCTGCAGCCCGCAGTTTGTGGGTAATCTATTAAAGAGCATCATTTCATCTTCTATTTTTATCAGGAAAGCTGATAAAACATAATTGGCTGTGAAGAAAGGGAAGGAAAAATTAAGGATTTTATTGATGAGCATGCAGCTGCCCTCTGTTAGCCATCAGCAGCAGCATATGTTCTTGTCTGGCCCGGCCAGACTATCAGAGTAATGCCCTGTCCGTCCTCTGTCTGCACCCTCACACGGACACCGTGGTGCTGACTCTGCTCCCCGACTTCAGCAGCTCGTCACATGTGAAATCTTCATGCACGGGTTTGAATGTGGAACGGCTAAATAGAAAACATACTGACAGATGGATGATAAGTGCAACATGACAATATCTGCAGGACTGTGTCACATGCTCCACTACATGTCACCTGTTCAAACCCAACAGGTTCGGACTTCATCAAGACGTCCACAGGAAAGGAAGCTGTCAACGCTACTTACCCAGTTGCCATAGTGATGGTGAGAGCCATCCGTGACTACCTCTTGTGTACAGGCCACAAGGTACAGTACTTAACTCCTGCCTTTCTGTGGGGCGTGAATATTTCCTGGTTAATGAGAAAGAGGGGAAAATGGGGCGCACACTGTAGATCAGCTGCATGGAAGTTGTCATCTTTACTAGTGTGTTGTCTAATATATTAGTTCCATTTCGTAACCAGCCATGGGATTTTAAAGGCCAGGAACTTATAAATCTGCTCAGTGAACAGAGGCACCGATGTCTGTGGAGATCAAGAGCAAAAATCTACACAAACCTTAAAACAAGGACCTCAAATTTACTGAACCCTGGGGCAGTATACACACATTGTTCTTATTGTAAGTGTCTCATGCAAACTTCCATAATGAGCTATAGATGTGGCCTATGGATGGGACAATAATTGAATTACATTCTAGTTGTTTACTCTCCACACTGCAGACTAGACACTGGCAGTGACTGTGACAGAAGGTGGATTAAAACAGACAGAGAAAGAGTCAACACAAGTTCTTCCTCCATCAAAAAGGAAAGGCTGATATATGTTGATACTTCAGATCAGCAGCCGAAGACAAAGACAAGACCAAGAAAACTAGCATCTAGCATCAACTAGCAATTGGAGAACTTCACTCTATTAGCTAACTGTCTAGCTTTGAAAAGGAGAACTCATTGCGATGACTGTATACATATTACTTTCCTAACATGGAAATAACCTTATTTAACCTGCTATATTTTAATGATCCTGTAATGTTGGCATTGTAACCTAACCAACTGCATTGTTGTGTCAGATGTATTGAGTGATGCTTGATATGCTGGGAAGAAAAGTCCTCCAAAGACCACGCTGTTACAGTTAAATACGCCCAGCCCGGCTGCATCCATGGAGATTTACATGTTACCATGTTATTTAAAAAAAAAAAAAAAAAAAAAGTTTTTACATTTTGCTTTTTTAAAAACAATATCTTCATTCCCTGATTCTACTTCTGAGTGATCCCATAGAAATATAGCAGATTTCAGGAAAACACTCAGAGAAACCAAATCCTGCAAGGTTGGATGGTGGATCCGGGTGGGTGGGGCTTAGGACATAGCAATGACTGCTTTGCTGTGACATCACAAAGTTACAGAAGTCCTAACGGCTGGTTCTAAGGCTCAGTTTCTGAATACAGGCTGTGTGCATTTCTGTGGACTGAGGCTATATATATAGAACCTAGACCTGATCTATAATCAAACAACACATGGACATCTGCCTTTTATACTATATGGACCTTGAAAGCAATTAAACCCTTAAAGTGTAATCATGCTTTAAAGGTGCACTATGTATTCCTGCATGACGTCACTTCTTTTGATGTTAGAAGTAAATACCAAACAAAACAGAGCAAGCTCGCCCCTCCCCCCCGTGTTTGCATCGGACTGGAAGCCCTTGTTTGCCGTTTGTGACGCCTGTGTTGTCTCCAGAGACCGCGCTTTTCACAGTGTATTCAGGGGGCAGGCAGCTAGCAGGTCAAGGGGAGATGCCTATGATTTGAGACAAACATAAAATTGCGCAGAAACCATGCAGGAATGCATAGTGCACCTTTAAGTGAAATGTGTGTCCTGTTAACAGAAGTGTGTGTTTCCTCAGGTGGGCTTTAAGCCGGCAGGGGGGATCCGAACAGCTCAGGAGTCTCTGGTGTGGCTCACCCTGATCAAAGAGGAGCTGGGAAATGATTGGCTCTGTCCTCACCTGTTCCGCCTGGGAGCCAGTAGCCTATTGGCTGATATTGAGAGACAGGTGAGGACTCATCACACACACACTACTTTCTCTATATCTTACTTTTCTGCATTAAACGTTCTATCTGACTCTATCTATTTTTATCTAAAATTACTTTAAAGTAAAAGATGAACAACTGAACTTAAACCAAGTACAGAAAAATAAAGTATCAACAGAAATTGACAGAAAGGTTTTTTAATTTTCTAGTTAATTTTTACACTGTTTTTAATTTTAACTGTCACATTTGCTCTTGTTCGTACAGATCTATCATCACGTGACTGGACAGTATGCAGCCTATCATGAGCTGCCTATGGCCTGAAGCTGTGGACTTCCTCTTTTAATGACCAATCAAAACCTCATATTCACCACACAAGCCTGTCAGTGATTGTCCAGGCAGCACACTGACTCTTTCATTCTGATAAAACAATTTAAACAAAAGTCTTAAATTTGTAACTCTGGCACTTGCTGAAAATAAAAGATAATATAAGTGGAAAGATAAGTGGCTCCTGTTCTTTCTGCCTTTGTTCATCCAAATCTAAGAACAATTTGACAAACTGGAGTGTTTAGAGATTGCACAAATGGTTTATTTTTTTCATGCACAGCGACCCTGGAAAGAAGAGAGATGTACTGAGAGCCAAAGAGCTTCCATCACATCCATGAACTCTCCTGTTCACGCTGCCTGTGTGATTTTGCATATGCTTGTCAAGTCTCCGATCTATCCCAGCAATGTGCGCTGAATCTGTTATTGAGGCTTCCTTTGCTCTTAATTTCATAAGCAGGAAGCGCGGCCAACTGAAGAGCGCTGGGGATTAATCAGGGGTTAAGTGAGTTTAAAAGATCTGATTGAACAGCTCACAAATTTGAGGCTTCATTTGAAGACAGAAAACTTTCTTCTTCCTCTCCTCTTTAATTAAAATATCACAGGCCTTGACCTTGACTGGAACAGAGGATAAATGAGTAAATTAATTGTGGAAGGAAGGGGATGTGAGCTTTTGGGGAAAAAATGTGGGATTAGATGAAAAACTCATGGGAGAAGGTTGGCTTCAGGGCGCTGGTGGGAATGGGGCCATGCTCAGTTAGGAATTGTAGGTGGTTGTTTGACGAGGTAACGTACAGAACTTTGAAGGATGTTCTGCAGAGGTGTGGTCAGTAAGACTCTGTGTCTACACTGATTATCGAACAAATATCCCAAAGCTTTGTAATGAATTTCCAACAAAGAACATTTTGTCTGCATTGTTTCGCTGTACATTCAACACTTTGACCTGTAGCTATAAAAATCAGACAAGTTGCTCTGGACCAGATTTTCTGTGGATATTTATAACCACTAAAGCAGTGGTCGTTTAAAAACAGTTATCTGCAAAATCACTACCTTTTTAGTGATTTTTGCCTACATAGTAAAAGCGCAAGAAAGTTCGTTTTTTGCAGCAATGCTTTATTTCGAGCTATTGAGAGCTTTTATTCTGAAAAGTTCTGACTGAAGTTGAAAAGATTCTTTTGGTCACTTGACAGACCTCTGAAATAGCTGAGACATGATGTGTGGTTTGAAAAAAATAACCCCTGTTCAGTAAATCAGTCAAACCTATGTGTGACTGTGAGCCACAGCGCCACATGTGAACAGTAGCAAAGCAAAGTCCAGTTGGATTTTTATAAATTGAAGTTAAATTATCCTTTGATTATGTTCTGACTGTCATCTAATGGATGAGAAAAACACTGGACTGACTGTTTCCTGATTGATCCAATAAAACTATTAGCAGATTTCAGGTTAACACTTAGAGAAACCAAATCCTGCAAGGTTGGATGGTAGGTCCAGGTGGGCGGGGTTTAGGGCGTGGCTCAGAGCAGTGACTACTTTGTTGTGACATCACAAAGTTACAGAAGTCCTGACCGCTGGTTTTAAGGCTCAGTTTCTGAATACAGGCTGTGTGCATTTCTCTGTGGACTGAGGCTTTGATACTTTCACAGTATTAATATAGAACCTAGACCTGCTTTATAATCAAACTACACATGGACATCTACCTTTAGACTACATAGCACCTTTAACTACTATTTTCTGTTTGTGAATGGTAAATGAGTTCACTTGTAAAGCACCTTTCTAGTCTTATCGACCACTCAAAGTGCCTTACAATACAAGCCACATTCACTCATTCACTGTATATTTATACACCACCCCCATACACACACTCATACACTGATGGAAGAGCCATCAGGGGCAATTTGAGGTTCTGATATTATTTGGGGGTTCATAACTGTTGAAACAGTGATTTAAACGATGATTTAAATATGGAACTGTGGTCACTAAAAACTGATGAAAACGGTGACGTGGTTGCAAGCTGTGGAAAAAGAAGAAATTTCCATGTTAAAAAAAAAGAACTTTCATGCTCAGGATTCAGTTGTAACAAAGCAGAATCATCCTGTAAGAAGCCCTGTATCGTTGCTGTGTGCTGCTTTATATTGCTGCTCCTATAGCTGAACGCAGGGCTGTGGCCTTCTTAATTTGCACTGCTGGAACTTTTCCCAATTCTACTTTCAGTGCAGGTGTTGGATGTAATTCACATCTGGAAACTGCACAAACGTTTGACCTGTGCGATTTATTCAGATTGAAACCGTTTATGGTCGCATCTCTGATGTTTAAAAATGATGTCAACTGTTCAACAACTTTGCAGCAAAATAGTTTTTTTCTTTTTGTTTCCTCCTGGGAGATAAAAAAAAAAAAAAAAAACTCCCCCTGTGTTTGCGGTGTGTGAATGGAAATGATGGAGTGAGCTTCTGTGGTCTGCTCTTGATGGATTAGTCCCACTTACGTAAAGGCATGTAGATCATCTCAAATCTGGACCATCGGTCAGCTTGCTGCCACTTGACAAGACAGAGGCACGGAGGCTGGAACTTGATTCTGCTTGATTGATTCTCTGGGCCATCCATAAAGATCACACACACACACACACACACACACACACACACACACAAACACACAGCTGAGCAGAGAAGTAGACTGCTGTAGGATTAAAAGTTTAGTAGGTATGTCATCTGACGAAGACCTCAGGTTTGGTGCTCAGAGGTTGACTGAGATTTTTTTTTTTTTCATGGGTGTGAATTTGTTGAGGAAACCTATTCTGAAGGGAACTGGTACCTGAACACCTGCATGTGCACACTGGACGGCAGGATGAAAAGCTTACCACCATAACCTCATCCTGGCTGCATCTCACTGGGTCACCGGGTTCTCAGTCTCTTTCTATTTTTCAATGTCATGAATCGTACGTTTTCTCAGACATTTATGCTGTTTCACTGGGTTGTAGATACAGAAAGTCTCAGAAATTGTCGTACAAAGAATAAATAAGAAGTTACTGTTAGACAATCCAGTAATATTTGGTTTCAGTCATTAAAAAGCTACAAAAGTGTTCAATGACTTGAACATTAAAAAGTTTCCAGAGAGCAGATATTTATCAGTTTCAATACAAAGGCTTAAACTGTTAAAGAATATGGCCCAGAGACCACAGTAAAGAATACATTGATCAAACTAACCAGCCACAGCCTGAAAACCACTATTATTTTGTGCTGCTATCTTAAAGGTCTTAAAGGAAGATGTCCATGTGTTGTTTGATTATAAAGCAGGTCTAGGTTCTATATTAATACTGTGAAAGTATCAAAGCCTCAGTCCACAGAGAAATGCACACAGCCTGTATTCAGACACTGAGCCTTAAAACCACCTGTCAGGACATATGGAACTTTGTGATGTCACAACAAAGTAGTCACTGTTCTCAGTCATGCCCCAGGCCTCACCCACCTGGACCCACCATCCAACCTTGCAGGATTTGGTTTCCGAGTGTTTTTATCTGAAATCTGATATTCACTCAGAAAACAGTCAGCCAATCAGAAGAGAGGCTTAGAGCCTCATAATACTAATATGAGATATGAGTCAGCTCATTATTATGAAATGTTAACCACTTAGACTATGTCACTGGCGCTGTAATTACTTAGACTTAAGGAACTGGTTTCTCATGACTGACAAAAACGACGTGGACTTGTAAAAAGGCATGCTGAAGTAAATGATGCTTCAATAAACAGGATGTTATTTTTTAAAATTGCTATTACCCAACAAAAAGCTTATTTTTTTTATTTTCTTATACTTTTTATTTTTATTTTGGAACAACACTTTCTTACAATATACCACAAAGGTTTCATGGAGAAAACTGACACAATTTTTCTAGTTAAGATTTGACCAAACATGAATTTCCTGACCTTACAGTGGCCACACGGGCGAGGAGCTGCTGCAAGTGGCTTGCTGGACAAGCATGAGGTGGGTGTTTGATGTGAATTGCACAGTGTGTTATTTGAAAGTGTGCAGATCTGTTCACTCTCTCTGAGGCTCCCAGTGGTTTGGATGAACACCCAGAAGCAAGCAGCAGCAGCCAGGGCTGAATTTGTCACAGGCGGCGATCCAGTCGCTCATACCTGACAAATCGGCTCGCTCAGATTGATTGGTTTCCTGTTGTTTAATTCATCAGTGTTTCTTTAGCCTGAAGCAGGTGTGAAAAAATAACACTTTGTGAGCCACCAGCACCTCACACATAGTTTATGATGAAGAAAAAATGGCCGGGCGGGGGACAGTGTCAGTAATGGCCTGACTATCCATTATCAGCCACAGCTCTGATTTGTCATGCTATTTGTGGCTGCACAAGACACACCATGTACATGCTTTTATTAATATCCCAAGATACAGCGCTGCTATTGGCCTTCATGCCTGATTTGTTAAAGAAGTGCTCGACATATTTCTATCTTTTTTCATTTTCCCACTGCATCAGCATCAGTAGATATGTAAATCAATATCCCATTCGAGTCATTCCACTTTAAAATATTCTTCTCATATGAAATGTTTGAATCAGCCACCAGACATAAATCAACTTCACAAGTGTTTAAAAGTTTTAACAAAACCTGTGATGAATTTTTCCTTTGGGCTAAATAAATTCATTAGCCGCCTCCAGGACAACAGGCTGTGGTGTTACAGAGGCTGACATGCTGTGAAGAGAAAATGAAGACATGGCAGCTAATGGAGTAGGTCATGTGACCAGCAGTCAGCAGTAATATGGAGCCGGCCTATTATCAGTGATCAGCGCAGTGATGTGTCCAATGAAATGTTAATGAAAAGACATCAAGTGCGGGTGAGTGATACAATGTGGGGAGAGTGTTTCCGACATTTTTGTACTATGTGAAGTTCAGTCCGCATGTTTGAAGAATACCTTAGCAGTTATACTTAGAGGAAACTAAAGGATAGGTTCAAATCTATCTTAATACAACACTCATATGTCATGTACTGTAAGTTTAGAAATGTCTTCATAAAGGCTCCTTTACATTGTACAATTTTAGGCAAGGGATGTGGTCATCAATCTAAAATGTGGTCCTATAGATTTCACTATAAGAAAAGTTCACTGAGCTTCGGAGGTTGAAAACAGCCTGAGGCAAAATTCTGTGCAGTGTCAGAAATTTCGAATCAAATTCTGACAATGTGACCACTGCTATGACCCACATCCACAAACCAACCAATCAGAATACGACATGAAATGATGAAGAATTCAATGGCTGGCACAACAGTTTGAATAAAATCTCCATTTTAGTAATACGATTCACCAGACAACTGATGGTCTCAAATAATATTGTATAGTCTGACACAGATTGGGACCAAGATTTCATTAGATCTGTCTCACACAGTGTGACTTGCAATAAATTTACACGACAGTCTAAAGGGACCTGAATATAATTCCAGTGTTAAGTTAACTTTGCCTCTGAAACGTCTGTTTTCTGCTCATTTAATTATTCATCTTACATGCATCTTATGCCTCAGACATAGGTCACTGGACCTGCCATCAAACAAACCTTCTAGCATCTACGGAAGCCCTGAAAGGCAAGTCAATTTTTCTTTTTTTTCTTTTTTTAATTTTTGCCAGGATCGTTTTTCTTTTTCTTTTTTTTCCCATCTGTGAAAACAGATGTGGTCTGCGGAGGGGCAGATCGAGACAGTATAGTGGTGCAATTCAGCCTCTTGGGGCCAGATGAAAAACAAAAAACTATCTATCTATCTATCTATCTATCTATCTATCTATCTATCTATCTATCTATCTATCTATCTATCTATCTATCTATCTATCTATCTATCTATCTCTTGATATAGGGGTACATATATTTATGTCATGTGTTACATTTCCGTATGGGTGTACTTCATAGCCCTATGTCCCTGACAGTGGCTGTCCTGCTGCTATAGCACATTTTATTTACCTCACTAACTCCCTCATGTCGATCAGGTCACTGAAACTGTGCAACACCAACGTTTACTGACAGTCTATACAGAAACAATCTGATTATAGCCCCTTCTTCCCTTCCCTCTGTTGAAACAGGTCTTTTCTGCTTACTTAATGCAAGATCCCTCGCTAATAAGTCTTTTATCTGCCAGGATTTTATCATGACCAATATTGATTTTTTTTTTCACAGAGTCTTGGATTAATCCTGATGAATATGCCGCTCTCTTGAGTCATGCCTCCCAGAATTTTGTCTTATTTTTCCACCAGCCAAGATTGACAGGTCAAAGCAGTGGCCTTGCAGTAATACACAGAAATCATTTTAGTTGTTCTAATTCGGCTGATTTTTCACCTTTTGTCTTCCACAATCTTAGTTTTCGTTGAAAAAAAAATAAATTATGCATTTTATTTCTTACAAATCCCCTAAATTTAAAGTTTCTGTAAATGAGATTTTAAACAATAATACAGCAGTAAACAACTATTTTCTATGTAAAGATATAGTGAAGTAATGGCGGCGGGGAATAGGTTGTTATCTGAAGTTCTCTGTTCTCTGTTTTGGTAGCCAGTCTGGTAGTGTGTGCATGTTAGCGCACTTTTGTGTGCATGTTAGTGCATGTGAATCCCTCCTCTTAAACCACTGGTCCTCCTCATGTTTGTAAAAACACAGGCCTTGCCCACAGTACGCAGCATATGCGCTCAGTCAATATGTTTACTGGCTCCTTCAGTATCTTAACTGGCTCTGTCAGTGTCTTTACCGGCTCTGTCATTTCTGCAACCACGGTCTTAATTTCTTTCCCAGTCTGACCGTGGAGCCAATACTGGTGTAGCTTTACCAAGATGCAAAACCCTACAAGCTGCTAAAGGGCTTCAGCGTGACTTTGGTTTTTCTGCTCGATATGTCAGTAACTTGATGCTGCATAATGTTGCATGTCTGTTTTCATTAGTGACAACTACAGTAGACATGATAACGTTCGGTAACTTGCTGTTAGCCACATTATAAATGTGTTTCGGCAAATGTTGCTATCGTTAGCTGGCTAATTGTCAACGTTGCTGCGGAGCATATCACAGCAATGCCAGCGTGGGCTAATGTACGTTTTGTTGGCTCTTGTGTTCGCAGTATTCTTTATTCAGTTGTGCTTCTTGTTGTGTGTTTAGTGTCCGCTTTCACTTGGCTCCATAACACCTTGCTGACTGAGAAACTGACAGGAGGTGGGAGGAGAGGAGGAGGGGAGTTGTGGCTGTACAGATGCCGGAGGTTGTGGCCGACAAAGCATTTGCTTTGGTCTGAGATGCTGGTGGTCTGTTGCAACATGTAGTGGCAGTGATGATCAGAACCTTTAAGTCTGGTTTTATTCACCTTTTATCAGTCATTATATTCCTGTACGATTATGTTTGTTGCCTCTTTTACTTCTGATATTATCAAACTTTTAGACTCTTTTAATCAAACAGAATATATCAAGCATCACAGAGCACACTGTGCTCTCCCAAAATTTCAGTGTTAAAGATGTGAATTTGGTTGATTTTGCCATCTCTGGTCACAAAGCAGAGCTCGTCCAGGGACTGTTTGTCTCTCCCCACCGTAAACCTCCCCACACCGATTCACTCTCGCCCACTAAATTCACTCTTCTTTCATCATTTCTGTCAAGCTTTTAATGACTCTAACACTTTTTTTTTAGAAGCCATTAACATCATGGCCTCACTGTAGAGCAGCTTGTCAGTGTTTTTAATAGGTCCTGCACAAATATTTGAGATTCTTTAGCTCCTCTCACATAAAAAAAAACTTCTCTCAATGAAGAAATAAGGAATTTAAAAATACAATACTTGAGGGCAGAGTGGAAATGGAAGACGTATAAACAAAGTGATATTCTCACTTCTCTTGAACATCTGATGTCCACTTATCAGTGTGCAGTCAAAGAAGCAAGAAACTATTTGAATGACTGACAAATAGCTCCTTTAAAACCCTTAAACGCTGTGATTGGTCCCCTGTTTAAAGCAGCCATTCAAATCCTCCCCAGAGAGATGTGAAGGACATTAACAGAATTCAGAGAGCTTGATGTTGACTCCTGCCTCTCTCCAGCACTGACTCACTTTAATGAAATCTCTCTGTCAACCCTGGAACGTACTGTAGCACTTTCAGAATCTTCCATCTGCCCTTCAGACTGCATTGACACAGACTTGGGGTTTTTTATAAGTGGGTTTCAGATGGTTGCTTCAGATATTTTAGTTATTGTTAACTGCCATCTATCTACTGGCATTTTAAACAAGCCACTGTTTATACCCTTCTATAGCCTTTTAAATAATTTAAGACCTGTCTCTAAATTGTAATTTTAATCTAGGATTTTCCACACCAACATTCCTTCTGAACATCCATCACATTTTTGAAAATTTTCAATCTTGTTTTTTCTCAGGTCAATTTTGCTTGCCGCTGATACAGACCTGTACTTCATTTGAATTATCCTTGACCTCAGAAACAATGTCTCAATCAGCCGTCTGAAAAACTATGTAGGCATCATCCCTTATCTGTCCAACAGATAAGTTATGCCTCCTCCTCTGTGCCTCTTCCTTTTGTGGTGTCCCCCAGGGGTCTATTCTGGGTCCCCTTTTATTTACTATATGCTGGGGCGAATCATGTGTAGATATAATATTGATTTTACTTGCGTCGCAGATGATATGCTGTATGTCCCGATACAGCCTAGTGCCAGTTGTGTCATTTATTCTGACCTGCACAGATGAAATCAAGAACTGGATGTTCAATCATTTCCTGCAGGTGAATGATTGTAAATCAGAAATAATTGTAATTACACCACCTGGCCTCGGCACTAGCAACATTAACAATCTCTCATCTAGTCTGGTTGTTTTATCTAACAATGTTAAAAAAACGGTCTGTAACTGAGGTTGTCCTTTGACTGTCAGGTGAAATTGTAGGCTACAATCCTGCTGTGTCCAACTTAGATGTTTACACAAGATCGTCTGCAGATCTGGAAGAAGTACTCCACGCCTTTATATCCTCCAGACTCGACTATTGCAACTAGTCTACTACTAATTACAACTACAATTCAAATCACATCATCAATATCAGCCATTCCTCCTTAATGAGAAATGGCTTTGATATACCCTGTTTAGATAAAACCACGCCCACTGCTGTTTCGGTTAGGCTTAGGGTCGAGGCTTCAGTCATCTCCATTCAGATACTTTAGTTAGTTCACTCACATATAGTGCACACTATATACTGTACTCACTGCGTGCATGGATTTCAAAAGACGATCACAACATTTGACCACGTGCGCACCTGGCTTAAGAAGGAACGTTTTACTTTCCTGCGTGTGCCCCCTGTCTCTTGCGACATGCTAATTGGGCCACCATTGGCTTCCTCCTTTCTTGGCCTCCAAAATATGTTTGTGGACATCCCCCTTCCTCTACAAAGCCAAGATAGCGACTGTTGAGGCTGAGATGTCACAAACATTCACTTGGACTCTGATTAGACTTTGATGGTCAAAGGTCAAGGTCAGTGTGACCTCACAAAAATTAGGTGATTCTAATTCTAGTTCATGTATGTTTTTGATTTTATCTTTTTTTTCTTTACTTTTACTCTAAAGACTGGTTTGGAAGTTGCCATATGAAAAATCTTTTAAAAAGGCTTAAAAAAAACATAATGTAAAGTATTTAAGATTCATTTTTGAATCTTACATTTTGGCTAGAATGAAAAACATGGTCTCTTTTTTCCTGCTGGCACCAGTATTTGGTCAAACACAGCTTTTATGCAATTTTTTCGGCGCAAATATAATGTGTGTGTTTGGTCATTTTTTGGTACCAAACAAACGTGTAGGTGTGAGATGAAGCTGTGTTTACGCAGATTAGGTGGAACGGTGCAATGTTGCTACTCATTTTGGCACGAAATTGCGTTTGCAGTAAAACCTGTCCAGTCTGCTTCTTATCGCGGAGGCAGACGCAGGGCAATGTTCGTGGCCCACACGGACCTCTCTCTCCAAAAATCAAAAAAATATATGTCAGTGATGTTTAGTGAGGCCTCTTTTAGTTTGTCATCTACTGCAGGTTGATACATGCTTCAAAATACATTTCACATGTATCATCCAGATGATCCAGTGACCCGGAGTCCTGCAGAAACACCAGGCCTGCTGCTGCTCTATGTGATGAGGTCTTTTCGGTGTAGTTGATGAAACACTTGTCATCATATCACAGCAGCAGGGATGATGTGTGTTTCATCTGCAGTGTCCGATTTGAGAGAAGGGCTGCGCCTAATTTTACACATGGATTAATTATTTAAATCTCTGGAAACGGACGACAAGATCGATCAGGATCTAACAATAAATAATATTCGGTGTTGCAATGGGTTTGTAGGCATAGAAGCCAATCTACATAATCATTAAAAGAACAAAAAAAATCTTATAGGAATAAAACATGTTAGCGAGAATATTTTTAAAACAAGTTCACAGACTTGAGGTCGTTTTTTTTTCCAAATATGTACCAAACTCAACCTGAACTGACCTGTTACTTTTAGACCTGAGCCATTGTGCAGCTGTGGAGCAGCGAAGGTGCACACCGAGGTAATACATGATAACAGTAAATGTTCTCTGGTTTTTCCTTCTGCTTCGAACCAACTCAGTGGCACAGGTGCACATTTACCTCTCCTGCTTACTTTACGCACTGCTGGCACAGCCTGGACGCCTTCATTAATTAGGAATATATACATACATATATACATATATACACCCTCTGGATATATGAAGATATAAGTTTTTAACATGAATGAAATACCCAGAGTAAAACGCAAGTTTATTTAAACAACAAAAAATTTACACGTTTAAATTTTTATTTAAATTTAAATGTCAATCTTTTATATTTACGTATATAATATGAACATACTGTATATATGACAGGCTTTGGGATAGATATATATTTATGTAACATGTCTACAATGTAATGTAATATATGAAATTGTAACAATTTCATATTTTGACATAAGTTTCATATATAATTTTGAAATGTTTTTTATATGTACATATATTTCATATATGGAAATTCAATATATGTACATATATAACATTTGCGTATGGGTAAATCATGATGAGACATGAGGATTTAATGTTAACTGACCTTGTGCGTTTTTCTCATCAGTAAATATCAAATCTAACATTTTACTCCTGTATGTTTATTGTGCTTTAAAGATCCAAATGACGATTTTTCAAATATGCAGAGGAGGAGGAGGAGGAGGAGGAGGAGGAGGAGAACCCTGAGATTAAAGTCATCAGCCTGTGACTTTATTGTTACAACGATCACCAGCCCTGCTGATGCTGCCCCAGCGCACATCAGCCGCCTGCTCCTCCACTTTTTTTTTTCCTACTTTCCAGCTTCATTTTTTGCCTCTTCATGGAGATGAACTTCTCCTCTCTCTCAGAGACATCGGCATATTAAAGGGGATGAAAGGAGCTTTTGTGATTGGTCATTACTGAAGTTCGCTTCAACTCCACCTGCTGGTCCTCTGTTCCTACTAATGATGTATTCAGCCTCTCTTCTACGCTACGCCCTGTTGCGCCCGGTGTTTGCGCCATGCTGGTTACCCCCATTTGTGTTTGCGCCTGGGGCTTTTGCTCACATTTACGTCTGCACCCTATTCCAGGAAAATAGAGGCCGATTTGTGTGCGAGAGGAAGACAAAGGTCAGCACCTGCATGTACCTCATTAGATACTGTACATTAAACTGCATTGTTTCCTCATTAGAAGCCATTTGAGGCACGTTGCACTGTTGTGTGTTGAACTTGGCTGCGTCTTCAGGCCACTTTCCAGTATCCACACAGCTTTGATCACAGATGGTTGAAAAGCTGCTCTATCACTAACACAGCCAGGCTGAGCTCAGATATCCAGGCAGAGCTCGACTCAAGGTTGAGGCAGGTGAAACTCAAAGAGAGAATAATTGGCCCTCAGATTGCAATGATATTAATGATACAATTAGAGCAGGCCTTTGGTTTCCTCTGTGGCAGAAACAGGTAGTGATAGGTGATACCTGGGGACTTCACTAGTGTCAGTCTGATCCCTCTGATGCCGTGCTGATCCCACAAAAGTGGGAGGCTGGCACACACTTGCTCAGGCTCATTTCCCATGGTGCACCCTGCCTTTAGTGCTGACCTTGGTTGGAGGCTCCCTTGTGGTGAGAGAAGAGATGGAATACATGTTTGAAAGATCAAAACAGTCCAGGCTCACCTGTCTCCACAAACACTGGCACACAGTTTTCACAGCCCACGTTCATTATAGAAGATGATCAGCATCGATTCATCCCGGCTCCAAGACACAGCTGTGCACTGTGGAAAAAATGACACAGTTTACTAGCACTGATATCTGCTTTACATGGGCTGACTCCAGAGCAGTGGCATATTCAGTTCAGAATTTTGATGATAAAATATGAAACAAATATTAGAGAATTTTTGAAATTTTCATCTTAGATCCTGAACTTACAAGATATGAAAGAGAAAGAAGCAACAGCTCATAAAAGATGAAGGTCATTGAACCAACACAGAGAAAATGAAAAATACAAGAAGATGCATTTAATACTACATCTACTATATATTTAAAATTAAGTAGTAAAAACAAGAATACAAGTTACTAAATACGACATATACTATTTAAAATATTACCCACAAAATGTATTGAGGCGTGGGAGGGAAGTAGAAGTGGCGTCACACAGATTAGATCTGTATTTGTTGCCCTCGGCTAATTTTGGAATCAAACACAAATGACAGATCTTACTGTCTGCATCTTCCACACGCCTACATCTCCATAATTACTTTTTCTCTTCTTACTTTAGTTCATAGTACAATTGTGGAAATTCATTTTGGCGACATTGTTCACTGTCATCTTACTGTGAATAAACTTTATTGGAACTGTCAATGGAGAAAACCAACCGGGGGTTCTATAACTGTGCATTGTACATTGGTTTAGTGTCAGCATAAAGACGCAGGTTCTGGTGATACAGAAAGGTCAACTAAAACATGTGTGAGTTAACACAGTGTACCAGATGAACAAAAACACATGGTTTCTGACCATCAATCAGGAAGTTACTCCTGATGGACAGAATCAGATGATATGTAAATGTCTGTTAATAATTGTGTTGCATTGATTGATTGATTGATTGATTGATTGATTGACTGTATTGCCCACCACCAGTGGAAATTTGTCTTTGGCTTCTCCCAAAGTACAGTAAAAATACAGACGAGCCGCATAACACAAACAAACCATCAAAAACATACAGCATACAAATGTGCACGTGGCAACAGATGGGTTAAATACCAGAGAGCAAATCTTATAAAATAACAAGACGAGTAACAAGTATTCCCTGGTGCAGTCATTTTGTGTTCAATGCCTGAAACAGCACAGGGAATAAAAGACTTCTTATATACAGTATGTATATCTTATGTCCCAGCTGGCTCTTGGATGGAGGCAGTTCAAACTCTGAGTGCAGTGGCTGTGAGGTATCAGCAGCTATGTGTTTGCAATATATTTGACAGTGCTGTTCACAGGAAGGCCAAAGTTATTTTAGTGACTTGCCGGTCAGCTTCCCTGCAACGTTAACAGTTTCGGAGAGCATGTTTTTACTCAAGTTGCAAAGTTGTTGTATTAAATGATAAAATGCTTTCAACCAGGCTTCTGTTTATCATCTCAAGTATGTGTTGGCTGACGTTTCCTGATAAAGAACAATCGCTGGTTAACTTTCTTAAAAATCCTCTCTGCGTTCTCATTAAAAGTCAGAGTCTGATGATGATTGTGCCCTAGTGCTTAAAATGTTCTACTTCTTCAACAGGCTGGTTAGTGAGTACAACAGGGCGGATGTTACTGGCTCCTCTCTTTTGTTTTGGCCACATTGAAATACAGTTACTGTATTTGAAGCAGCGAGATTAGTGATCCAAAGACAGCAGTGCAGAGGGTTAAAAGTTGAGCAGTGTGATTGACTTCAGCCAGAAAAAAAATCAACTTTGGATTACTGAACCCCGGCTCAAGTTTCAAGTCTCTGCATTTAGATTTTGAAGAGAATGGAGACCACCGACAGGGAGCTGGTGAAATAACCAACAAGTCCTCCAACCTAAACAACCATGTGGGTCATTTTTTTTTACCCTCCGATACGACCCATAGGAGTGTCTCCTGGAATAGCGCCCCTACAGCAGCATGTGTACCGGACCTCGGTTGTCTTGGTTGCCATAATAAATACGTGACTATACCGAGAGTGGCATACCGAATGTTGCCGTGGTTACTACAATAACGGTCATGGCTTGGTTAGGTTTGGACACAAAAACCGCTCGGTTAGGGTCAGGAAAAGATGGTTTGAGTTCAAATAAGTACCTCCTCAACATCAGACGATCTTTGTTGTCACGGTTACAATTTTACCAACAAACTGACATGAATAATAGAAACAATATAAACTACTGGTTTCACATGGGAATCAAACAGCGCTGTTCTGTGTCATATTCATCCATCCACCACAACCTCCTCCTGACGTGGACTTTGTCTCTCTTTACACTACGTCACCGCACGTTTCCCTTTGATCCTGTCATAAGTACTACGCCCACTAGATGTCGCCTAGCAACAAAACCCAACTATGGGTCATAATAAGCTGCTGCACAAACGACCTGTGGGCTCGTTTTTTAACTGTAGGACTGTTTCGGAATAACGCAGCTGCGTTTCCCTTTGAAGAACAAGAGAAAAACGGTAGAATGCATTCGATCATAATAATATATTATAATGCTTTGCTTCACTAATACAGAAGCAAACAGCGGTAAAATGTGTTGGACTTACCGTGTGAGCTCACTTGCCGGGTCGAACACTGTCTGTAATGCAACACATCTCAGGTGGGCCTGGGCTGGTTTCAGACTTCGCCTGAGAGTCCTCCAGCAATAATCTCAAATTCAGACTAAAGAAAGCTGATGCATTTATTTATTCAGCCATGTTTACTCAAATTCCTTTTTCCTCCAGGACATAGGTGCAGCGTCTGTGCGCCTTCTCAGCATGGGTGGTCACCTGAGGGAGGTGCTCTGTGTTGTGGTGAAGCCTCTTTTTGAAAAACACCAGCCCTTGTTCTCATCAGCAGCTCGTGTGGGGCCTTTGCTGGGACCACTGCTGGGGAGACTTCACAATACCTTCCTGTGGCAATAGAGAGGCTTTCTTATCTATTTTGGATGATACAGTCACACACACACACACCATGAAAGACCCCCTCAGCCCAGGTGGAGATGTCAGGTATAGAGGCCAGAGAGGTTGCAGGATTTCAGGGAACAAGGGGAGAGGTGGGAGGACTGGACCAGAAATAGTGAGTTACAAGTTGTGTTGAAGTTGAGAATTTAAACTACCAAAAAAAAAAAACCCCAAAAAACAATGGGTGTGAAGACGCCAAGCAAAGATGAAAAATCTCCTACATCTGAACTCTACTTTTCCCTAAATCTGCTCTCCAAATCTCACTCCTGACTGAGCTGATTTGAATTAAATCAGTTCCTAGATCCCTCTGTAGAGAATAATCTACATTCAGCTCAAGCTTTGGGTCAATAGCATAACCACTGTGAAGCACGAGGCACCACTGAGACAGAGGGAAATTTGATTCATGGCCTAGTAATATAAATCTAGAGAAATCTCTGTCAAAGAACCATGGTCAGAATAATTGTTTGCAATGGGAAATCTCAATGGAGTCCTCAGAGCTCATTCCGAGGCTTTTGAAGTGAGCGCTGACATTGGAGAAACTCAAGGGCGGGGAGGGAACGAGGGGCCTCTCAAATGAAGAAAGATGGAGCCGCGTTCACCTCTGAAATTATAAGCAGTGCTTTCAAGAAGCCGTCAAGTTTGTGAGAGTAAACTGAGGTGTGGGAGGGGGGGCGTGAGAGGCTGGAGTGTGGTATGTATTCGTGGCGGGGGGGGGGGGGGAGTCCTTAAGCGAAGGAAGACCTGAATATCTGCACTTGAGGAGATCATTAAAAATGAAACAAGTTGTGTTTGCGAGGCGGGAGAGCGAGGTGGTCTGAACCGCACGGATTGAGCAGAGGACCTTGTCATTTCTTTCAGTGCAGTGGCATAACAACCCAGAGCTGGAAGTTGAAGAGAGAAACATTCCTCCATTATAAACCAATACATACAAATATTCTGGAAAAAAACATTAAAAAAAAAACCTAGAATTTATTATCAAATGCCTCGATGCCCAAAGGTCCCCCCACAGCGTGTAACACGTGATGTGTGATGCTGATTGCATTGTTGCGGTCAGGATTCTGCTCCGGATCCCCGTGCGTGCTGAGAGAAACAGTTGGGAGGCTGATTAGGAACGGGCTGGTCTTAAGCACCACATCCAGTGTAGCTCTTCTTTCCTGTTTCTCTCTTTAACTAGTTCTACTATGAAGCCGTGGATTGATGAATGATGCAGTAACAAAACTGTCTCCTATTTATGCTGAGAAATATTTCCAAACTACTTTTTAGAAATGTTTTATTAACTACAAGGACTCGGCTCTTACATGAAGCTGTTCGCTGTGAAATGATCTCAGTCTATTATGGAGACTCAAAATGGAGCTGGTTCTAATACAAATCAACCTGTTTCAAGAATTTCTAACAATCATCTGTTATTTTAAGATGAGACTAATCTTTATTGTCCACTTCATGACCTGTGTAGTGGAAAAGTGTCTCCAGTGCAGCAATTTGACTTGGGGGAGATCTGGGACGGTTGCGACGCAACGGTTGCATTTCTCTCAGTTACTCAGAGACGATTACAGATGATGATTACATATGACGTATCATTCAGAATATTTATTTGAATGGAAGAAATTCAGATGTTGCAACCGACCACGGCCCTGGGGACGGTTGCAACACGTTTTGCATTTCTCTCAGTTACTGAGAGACGATTTAGACCAGACCAGCCAAACTTTTATATATTAAACTTACATCTGTCTGCTAATGACCCGTACCATTTAAAGATGATTACATATGACAGATCATTCACAACATTTATTTGAATGGAAAAATTCTGATTCAGTTGCAACTGACCCCAAACCTGGAGACAGTTGAAACATATTAAAAATACATTCATGCATTAACGTTTGCTTTTTATCTCAATAAGCATAGTATTCTGAAAACATACATTGTTATATATATCAATGTATATTTTCAGAATACTAGGCTTACAATACAATATAGTAATATTTATTTATAACATTTATCAAAGAACAGTTCTTGCATTTTGTTTTGCACAGAAAATAGAAAATACCAATTTACTATTTCTTTAATAATTTATTAAACAGAACAGACAAATAAGACCATGAGAGGCCACAAAAATAACTTGTATTTTTCTGACAGAACATCATGCGCTAGCTAAACACACTGACCTGGACACATGCTAACCATGTCACTTAGAGGTCAACAAAACAATGATTCAAACCAAGTTTAATTAATTCATAAAAAGCTCAGGACAATTTGACAAAAATACAATTAATGAAAAATTACTTTCATACCACCGAAACTAGTTTTTGTTTTTTCAGTAAATGCAGCAGCAGCAGATGTTGAATGTGTCTTCTGTCCTCCTGGTGGGGGGGGGTGTCTCACAGAGAATATTCAGTATGAGTGTCATCACTCATCAAGTTTCTGATTGGAGAATTAACACTAGTTGCAACCATCTCATCAGTCTCCCCTATTTCATCTTGTTTCAAAATACTGACACTAATAGTACTAATAGTTAATAAAGACTGGAGCTAGCCGAGCTCTGGCTCTGCCTGAAGTTGACAGATATGCCTTGCCATTGTTACTCTACCATTTCTTAATGTCAAATGCAAAGCAAAGTGAGCTCAGATTCACTTTGTCAACTAATACTTCAGTTTCTTCTTTCAGCAGCCATGAGCAGTTTCCTTCTTTTCTCCACATTTTGCCCTTGAGTGCAAAGTGGGAGCTGATGGAGTTCATTACCTCCCTTTTTGGCATCACAAGTATTATGGACAAAGAAATACTATTATATTTACATTATGTGACGATAAGACTTCACAGCATCAGTGTTAAAGGTCCACATAGTATAAAGGCAGATGTCCATGTGTTGTTTGATTATAGATCAGGTCTAGGTTCTATATTAATACTGTGAAAGTATCAAAGCCTCAGTCCACAGAGAAATGCACACAGCCTGTATTCAGAAACTGAGCCTTAAAACCAGCCGTCAGGACTTCTGCAACTTTGTGATGTCACAACAAAGCAGTCACCACTCTCAGCCACACCCCAAGCCCCACCCACCTGGACCCATCATCCAACCTCGCAGGATTTGGTTTCTCTGAGTGTTTACCTGAAATCTGCTGTATTTTTAATAGATCACTCAGAAAACAATCAGCCAATCAGAAGAGAGGCTTAGAGCCTCTTCTCTTCTGATTAGCTCACTGACCTGTTTAATATCTCACTTACCTCTATAATACAGACAGTAGTAATGTATCTTTTCTGATACGGACTCCCCCTCTTTTTCTACTTTTATTGTAATATGCAATCAGGACATGAGGTATTACTTCTATGCTTGCTTCTATCTGTCTATGTATATAAACACCAAAAACAAGGATAAATAAGTTAAATAAAATGCCTGTAATGAATAATGTGTCTGTTGCTGTGTGTTCAACACGGAACAGAGACAAAGGAAGAAAACTGAAGGAAGAAATCTGCCATGAACGACACACATTCTTTCTTTCAGGGATTTATTAACAAAAATCAAACAACTTCCGATTAAACAAATCCACGCTGCTGGATGAGTCTGTTGGGAATATAAGGGAAACTTTTCCTGTCAATCACAGCTATGACAGAATCGTCACAGTCTATTTGAAGTCTGCGGCACGAGTCAACAAGGGACCCAGAGCGAGTAAATAAAACATGCTGCTTTACTTTGCCTCCGTCAGTTCATCGGGCGGCTCTGCTGATCAAAAGAAAATTGGCTTTGATTAATCAATCAATATCCCGGTGGCCTCTGTCCTGTCCATTGATCTGCCGACTGTATGGAGGTCAGCACCGGGCTCGGCAGCATGTGAAACGCTCCGCTGTATCTTTCACACTGACCCGCTCACACAAAAATCCGCCCGCATTGATTTCTCTTTCATTTCCCTTCTTTAAAATGTTCCTCTGTTAAAAGGTGATCCATACTGAGGAACGTTCTGCACGTTCTGTGATTCTTCGGACACGACAGCGTACTGTGCAAGAAAACACATACTGAAAAAAAAAAAGAAAAGAAAAAAAAAAGCATGGAATTGGACAACATGTTTGCACACTGTCTGGTTTTTGTAAAGTGTTCAGTTCTGTTCAGCAGGTTCTCCCACAAACAGTCTTATTTTGAAACCGTGGGGCTTTGAGAGAGCGTTTTTCTTTACAGCAGCAATGTGATTTTAAAAAAGTCAAATCTTCACCTTAAGAGAGCAACATATTTCGAAATTCACAGGCTTCTGTTTTAGTTCTAGCTTGTGTCATACTTTGAATTAAAATGAGTACATGTGGCTGTATGTAATGATATTATATTTTTATTTCACCACACTGTGACTCTTTCCAACCTCGTCTCCTAGAAATTCATGAAGCTTACATACTAATAATCTGCAATAGCAAATACATTTGGGAAGAAATGTTATTCTGCTTTAATTACAATAACAGTTTTTTGATCAAATTCTTTCAGTGAAGAAAAATACAAATGCAAATGGAACATTGTATCCAATCTGATACCAAATGTCCACTCATCCACCCACCCGACCTATGCCACTGAATGAAAGCCAGTCATTACATTTTTTAATCAACATAATGAGGAAACATTTTTAATGAATGTACAGCATCAGAAAACGTCGACACTGACCATGTACGTAACCCATGGCAACTAAAACATGATTAATGTTTTTATGACTGTTTAGGAAACACAAAAGCTGGTTAAAGGTAAAGCTGTTATAAATATTAAAAGAGAGGATGGAAATTTAAAATAAAATTAAAATGCCCATTCCCCCGTGCGCCTCTGGGAAGCAGAAATCAGCGTTCACTGGGAATCTGTCTGTGTGTATTAAGAGAGTCAAAATAGACTGTGTTGTCTTTGTCTGTATTCAACTAAGACAACCATTTTTCCTGAACCTTAACAATACTGTTTAAGTGATTAAATCATATGTGAAGCTCAGAACATGAATCCCTGTCTGTGATGTCAAAGTCTTGTGCTTTACACAACCACCATCCACCCCAACCGCCTCCCTGAGCTCCACATTCTGGATACCTTCTTGTATGAAACACTACAGGTATTGTTTCACACGAGAATGTAGCAGTTAACAGACGCTATAAAATGTTGCCACTGAACAGGCAGCTGTTATTTAACCTTCACAGTGAACCACAGTGTATCCATCCTCTCTGCACTTCTTTGCTTTGTCTCAAGCTGCAGTGCAGACGTGATTCACGAGCACCAAACCTTTCAGCGTGACTGTGATGAAGACGCTCTCCGAAGCCGTGCAAAGTCAGAGTCTCCAGCTGTTTGGTTTGCCAAGAAAACACTTCCAACACGTAACTACCTTTAAAACCACAAACTGTTCATTCATTCATTTTCTACCGCTTATCCTACCACAAACTGTTTTTTTTTTAAATGTCTCTTTGTTAATTAATGAACTTTAGAGGTGCTGCAAGGCGTATCTATGAACCTTTGACAGAGCCGAACTAACTCTTGTTTCCAGTCTTTAAGATGAATGTGAAATGCAGCGAAATGCACTGAATGTTGAGTGACTAGAAGCGGATGGAGGGAAGATGATCCGGTGGTTACACTCCTCACTACTGTTCAAAACTCTAGAAGCCATCTGGAGAAGTTTCGCCTTCTCCTGAATTACACATTCTTTAAAACCCTGCAGGGGTGATCACCAGACAGTTTATCTCATTGAAGTGCTCCAAGGTTCCATTTCAAAGACGCGTCTTCACACCCCTCGTGGTGGCATCGTTGTTTTTCATGTGGTCCCATTCTTCTGGAAAATGCAAATGAGTGTAATTTCAAATGACAACGAAAGTAAACTTCTTCTCTGAGTTGTGTGTGCCAGGTTCCCTGTGGGGGACAGGGAGCCGAGAAAAACCCTGCTCTAATTCTGTCATTGTCAAACTTTGACATAAGCGATTGTTCAGTTGCCTTTGTTGAGTGATACAATGGGTAACAGGGTCCCAATTCCTCCATGTTAATTTTTTAAAAGAAAGCACAAGACATGTATTCCTTGAAGAAATGTTTGCCGCTGCTTATGCTAAATATTATAACATTCAGGCAGTGATGTCTTTTGTTTTCTCCCTTTTATCTCCTCTTATCCACAGGAGGCCTTTACCTTTGCCACTGAGCCTCATAACAGCATCTCAGAAATAATTTAAGTAGCCCTTTTTAAAAAAAAACACTAAGACAAGTCAGAAGAATTCAGATTCAAGATCAAAGTGTGAAGTTTCTCTGCAGCAAGGGCGAGGGCTGACTTCCTCCAGCTTCCTCTCCGACAGTACACGATGATCAAGTGCACTGTTTTGTTAAAAGGATCCTGTCCTGGATTCCCAAGATCTACCCACAGTACATGTCTGCATATTTACCAGCATGTGTGTGAACAGCAAGTGAAGTATCAAGTTGAATGATGTTCTCTGATGACAGGAGCCGCCACAATAAGTACATGTTGTTGTGCACCACAGCAGGTTTGTCACTAAGAAAATGCAAACACAGTGTCGACAATGACCGTTTGCTTACCTATAACCGTTGTTTTAAATAGAGGAGAGCTTGACGTCTGGCTTGAGGCCAGGTGGGGGATGTACACACCCTTCACACTATATGGATTTATGAAGTCAGGCTATTATAGACAGAAAAGTTTCTAAGACTTTCAGTTTCTCTTTTCCCTTTTTTTTTTTTTTTTTCTTTCTCCCCTGTCACATAAATCTGGAGGAGAAATCTGGGGGAGAAATTTCACAGAGAAGAAGTTCTTTAATTTCATCAGCACTCCTGACTGACAAGCATCATTATGGATAAAATTATCTTGGTAATTATCCTGCCCAAAGGAGATTTATATCCCTTTGTGAGGGCTGAGAGGGAAAGCATGGGATGTCGAGCCGTGGTGCCTCTCCGCGGCGTGGAGAGAGAGAGGGGGCTTTGTTAAAATAGCGCCCTAATGAGGCGCAAGCCGCTCCTCCCGCTGCACCGGAGACGCACCGGGCCTGACCACCCAGTGTGCGTTGCTTTTCTTCAATTATCTGCCTTTGTGAGGGAAACTCGGCTACATGGATATCAGGTGTATCCACATTACCGTTACCTAGCTTTGTATCAGCAGGAATTTGATGTTGGTGAAAGAATCATGAGAGGTCACTGAAAATATTCTATTCTCGTCTCTAAGGTGTGATTTTAGCTCAAGTCTTCATCCTGAAGTTTCACACTATATTTAATGGCGACCAATTAGTAGATTTTGATACAGTTATTCATCCTTTGAGGATGATTTCAGTCTTATTTATGTCAGGAACAGCTACAGTCCAGTGAAAATCACTGTCTTTGTCAAAGACAGCAGTTTTTTTATTCGTGTCTTGAAGTGTCATTGCGTTGTCTTTGTTTTTGGACATTTGATTTTTCACATATACGTCAATATCTTCAGACATAGGAAGATTTCTCTACTGTTATGAGGCTACATCCACTGGTGTCCACACTACTCTGGAGTTTTGTTTATTTCAAGTTTATTAATGGTGGTTTTACATCATTAAAAACAGGTAAACACTCTCAAATAAAGTGGACAGGTACAGTACAGATTTAGATAAAAAAAAAAGCACAGTAAATGAATGAATTCAAGTATGATAGTTAGAAAACCCCTTCTAAAGTAAAGTTAATTCTCTAAGTAAATAATTAAATGAAGTAAAGTTAGGGCAGCATTCTCAGTAGTATTTACACATGTTCACTGCTAACACTGAGAAAGATACAAGGTTATAAGAAGGGGATAGATTTATTAGTCCTTGATATTCTGTAGCACCATGTTCCATGTGCTAAGGAACCTCTGTGGATAGCCAGACAGTTCATACCTCAGCCTCTCTACATGCAAGACTTCCATCAGTTCTCTCAACCAGGTCTCAAATGGAGGAGGTGAGTCAGATTTTCCACTATTCCAAAATGCATCTCTTCGCAATTACCATGCTTTGGTGGCTACGGTCAGGCTTCTCCAGTATCATTGAAAGTCCGAACAGAGCTGTTTCATTGTCAGGAGTTTAAAGAAACCAGAAAAGATGAAGTTTTAGACAAGACCAGAAATAGTGAGCAAGAGTGCACTCCGCAATCTTGCACCTACTGCATAAAGGCAAGCGAGCAGGGAAACTCTTGTGCACTTTAGCCTTAGAGTAGTGTAGTTTACGAGTAACTTTGAATTGGATTAGTTGGATTGGTGTTAGAAACTGCAGGTTCACATTCCTTCCTGTTCACAAGGAGCCACACAGCTGTACGATGTGACATGACGTGGACGTGACTGCAAGTACTGCAGCCTGAGGTCTGCAGGCAGACCCCTCTCCTTCAAATACAAAAAGCAAAAGCAATAAGTTAAAGCATTTTTTTTATTGTTTTATTTATTTGTCTTTATGTTTTCACTTTTTTTTAAAAATTTATTTATTCTTTTAGTCATTCCTGTTCATATTTCCACATTTATTTTCTTACTTTTTTTAAAATAAAAAATGAAATGAAATAAACTGAATAATTGATTGCAACCCTTGTTTCCTGGTGATTTGTGGCTCCAGTTAGAACCTTAAGTAACCAACACCTAGAGTTAACAGAACAGGATTTTATTCTTATCTCAAATTTGTTTGAAAAAATGCACAAAAACGACGAGGTTACCTTTTTGACATCCTGGGACAAAAACAATGATTTATCTTGGGACGTTTTGTCTCATCAGCAGCTCCTTGAGTTCCGGGCAGAACTCTGAACTCTGAAGAACTTTGATTTTAATTGTTCAAACAAAGCAAAGTATCTGTTTATGTAAAAGTCTTTTATAGAAAATATTCCGCTCCAACTCCTACTCCGTTGCTTTTGAGCGCCTAAAACGTAAACTTCTGGAAATGTTGGCGACCCCATTGTAAAACTATTGGTGACGTCACAGAGGCTATGTCCATCTTTATTGACAGTCTACGGTTTAAACAGAAGGCTAATGTGAGCTTACCTTTACTCTTGGAACAGAAGAAAACCAGTTCCAAAACATCTACGACATAACAAATATAATAAAACAGACTCAAAGAAGCAGTGATGGCTGTGATCACCCCTAACATAAAGGTATAGGGGCGTCATGGCCAAAACAACTGATAACAGGTAACCTGCTCCAACTAGTTTGGTGCGACTGAGGTTCTGTCTGCAGTAAAAACTCTGAGGTATTTTGAAGGCTGTATATGTACAGTATATGTTGTTATAAAGAGGAAGTCTTCAGATGGAAGGATCACTCAGTCTCACACACATTAGCATTAGCCTACTGCAGTACACGCTGACCACAGTCATAGTGTGCTAATCAGCTCTGAAACAAGATCACTCTGGGAATTCATCCACGGGCCTGTCCTGCTCACTCACAAAGCAGACACATTTCTCCCAGCATGCTGCAGAGCTATTAATGCTAAGTAAGATCTTATTATTCACTGAGAGCCCAAAGTGAACCAGAGATAAGGACGGCTTGATGACACATCCAGAATCACTTAGAACCTAAAGCAGCAATGATTTAGATTCTCTATTCATTTCTGCCCATCAACCTTCTTTAAAGGCAACGGCGGTGAGAACAGGAAGCTGCCTCTTATCAGCTTGCACTCCCCACAATGTACGTTAAATGGGTGAGAAATAATTCAGTTATCTCGAGCATTTAATCATAGGGTACAACTCCAGTGACTTTGTGTTGAGAATGTCGGCAGCAGGGATGACTGAGCTGTTATTATGTCCTCATCAGGAAAACATCCAGGGGAAAGGAAATCATTGTTGTCATTGTTAGAGCTAATTACAGCTGCTACGTCCTGCGCTGTCTCTTTACACACACTTTCACCGTCGGCAGCTCACCTGTACTTAGACTCTCACTGATTGTCTCTGATGATTATCAGCCCTAATAAAGAGAAATGAATTCTGGGAGGTTAATCAGAGGTCCCTGATATTGCTGCCAGTTGTGAAGCTTAATGGGAAATGGTTTATTACTACTTGGGCTTTAGTTTTGTAGCTTTTGTTATTAGTTCTTTTGATTATGATAACATTGTACTCACCAATGTAATTTGCTGAGATCTCAAAGGTGGTGACATTGCATGAAGTACGTCAGCAAACATGAGCAGCCCATGATCAGACAGGTTGGAACAACAACTCCTCCAACCTGATCAACCACACAGGTCGTTCTTCAACCGTCTCATACGACCCATGGGAGCATCTCCTGAAATAGCGCTCCCGCAGGCGTACCAGATCTTGGTTGTAATGGTTACAGTGATAAACACGTGGACTGTACCCAGAGCGGCGTACGTACTTTCATCACCAGGGTTACTATAACAACGATCATGGTTTGGTTAGGTTTAAGAAAAGATCATGATTTGGGTTAAAATAAGTTCTTCCTTAACATTCAGCATTCCCCTGGGTCATATTCATCCACCACAACGTCCTCCTGATGTAGACTTTGTCTCTGTTTATACTACGTCACCGCACTTTTCCCTTTGCTCCTGTCATAATTATTACATCCAATAGAGGTCACCTAGCAACAAAACATAACATAGCATAGACAACCTATGGGCTCATTTTTACAGGAGGACAGTTTTGGTTGGAAACAAGCCAATAGTTTATGAAATGTATCTTAAACACTCTCATTAGGAAGTCAAACTGGATTTGACAGTATAATGATCCCTCATCATCAGGGCAGTGGATATTGAAGGAAAACAAATAAAATACATTGTCAGTGAATTATTTGCACATTCATTCATATGAATATCTTGGGAATTTGAAGACAACTTGGTTTCTTACTGGAAGCGGGTGGTCGTTGTGTTGCATTAACAAGACAAGAGGTTATAATATGTCCTCTGAACAGCTACGTCTTCAGGAAAGATTAGAGGCTGCACTAGGTCGCTATTGGGAAGAAATAAGACAGGCTAGCTGGTTAGCATGCTAATTTCAGAAGAAGAAAAGTCGAGACGTGATAGAAACAAGAGTTATAATTGGTGTTACTTTCCACCTCTGGATACAGCTGTTGGTGAGTAAAGAAATGAAGATTGATGATGAACTCACAATGTTTCTTCTAGACTGGTAAGTAAACAGCTGCTAATGCTAACGTTGGCTATGTAGTGATAGCAAAACTTACAAATTGGTCCTTTAAAAAAATGTTTTCTTGTAAAGTTAATGAAAAACGGAATCCATAGAGTTACTCTTAAAATGAATTTGCTGTTGAAAATGAATAGTATATAAACATAGTTTTTAGGAAACAGGGTTTTTTTGTTCCATCCAAGACTTTTGTATAATTGGACGTAGAGAACATTGGAGCCCCTATGGGCTTCAAGGACCATTTGACCTTTATTCTCTCTTCAAACAGCCACTGACAAGAATCTGAAATGCTGCTATATATACTAACTTGCTTGATCATCCACCTCAATAGTATAACTTGCTAAAAAGGTGGATGTAAAGAAGGTGCTGAGCTGCTATCAGTGGTAGTTAAAGAGACAAAGCCTAACGGCCTGAGCCTAATGAGCAGCTGTGTGGCCCTCATTAAGAGTGTAGAGCTACCGCTGATTCTTAATGAGCTTCTTCATTAAGAGCCATTTGGAAGGGAAAGGTCTGTAGACAGCCAGGCTCAGCACCTGGAGCACCAGGGCAGGCTATACCCCCATCAGGGAGGGCCATTACAAACACACTAAGTTACTAAATGACATGGTATATGTCACGACTCAGTGTGTGCATGTTAGACTCAAACAGAAGAGTCCCATATTCAAGGGTCACCCCTCTACTGTTGCTCACACTTCGATCAACCAGTAGTTTCCTGTATCAGATGTCTGATATGTCTGACCACAGAGCGAGTAAAGGTGAATGAAAAAAAAAAACTGACATTTCTGTTCATTTTAATTAAGAGAGGAATAAATCCTTAAAGAGCTGATTACCTGTAGTTGGGCTTTCAGAGGAGTTATGAGTTTAGTCTGATGCAAACACTCACTATGAAATATACTGGAAGTGATGTTCAAAAGCACATATCAGCAGTGCAGGGATTATTAATATAATGTCAACATAATAACACAAGTAGTTCCGTAACTGAACTGGTACTGGACTGTTGCTAAGCAACAAATAAACATTTTCTGACTTGAACAGTGCACACTAGCTTGCTACATTGTCTACTGAAGTATCCAGCCTTCTTCCCTTCATCCCATTCACTCAGAAAACAGTCAGCCACTCAAGCCTCTCCTCTGATTGGCTGACTGTTTTCTAAGAGATCCAATAAAAATATAGCAGATTTCAGGAAAACACTCAGAGAAACTAAATCCTACAAGGCGTGGCGTGGGGCATGGCTGAGGGGGCGGTGACTGCTTTGTTGTGACATCACAAAGTTACAGAAGTCCTGACGGCTGGTTTTAAGGCTCAGTTTCTGAATACAGGCTGTGTGCATTTCTCTGTGGACTGAGGCTTTGATACTTTCACAGTATTAATATAGAACCTAGACCTGATCTATAATCAAATAACACATGGACATCTACCTTTACACTATATGGGACCTTAAGACAATTTTATACATAAATTCAAATTATTCATTTTTTTGTTGTTGCCAGTTTTAGTCACCAGTTACAGAGGTTTTTTGTCAGTGCTTGGTTCAGGTTAGGGTATGGTCATGGTCATGGGTAAAAGAAATCACCACGCTGCCCCTGTTGGCTCTTGTTATGAATGTGTGTGATGTTTATATTATTTTATGCACTGTTTTATAGCCGCTTGGTATCGTGACATGGAGTTCAGGGTTTGGTGACAATGCCAGAATCACCCAGGGGAGTTCTTTGAACACCATAACAAAAGAGGGGGAAGGTAAAAAAAAAAGAAACAAAGTTCATGTACAACAGCAAACACACACACACACACACACACACACTCTCTCTCTCTCTCTCTCTCTCTCTCATTCAACACAAATGTAACCAAGACCATTTTAAGCATTTTATTCATTAAACAATTAAACCAATCATTAAGATAATTGCCATTTCGCTCACATACTTCCATGTCCCACGAGCCTGATCTACGTCTATGGGGGGGTGGGAAGGGGCTTAACAGAAGCCATTTGCAGTCTTTTTCAGTTTCCATTGCTGTGATAAAAACCCTGTAGGCCGTTAACAGAGCTGCGTTACTTCAAAATCAGGCAGGCAGTTAGACAACTATCTGTAGATATTACAGCGGACAGACACAGTATTTAGGGCTATGAATGCATCTATGAAGGAGTCATGTATGATCTAATAATAATTTTATAGTTGATTAGATATGTGTGTGTTCACCTTGAGATCCTAAACCATAAACTAACCCCTCCTCCTGTGCACGCTCAGAAGATTTCATCCATCAGCCCCTTTAGAGCGCATGAAAATTGCCTGGTTGTGACTGTATCATCATGATCCAGTTCAGCGAAAAAAAAAAAAAAAAATCTGCCAATTACTGGTGTTATGGCAGTAACCATTATTTTGCTGTTCGTCCATCCAGTTGATATGATTCCTCTATTTTGGGGTTTAGGCTGAACAAATTGCTCCCAACCCATCATCAATACAGTCTTATCTGAGCCGTTTCGTCTGCCTGGGTGCTGGTCTGATTTCTTATTTTCTTGCTGCCCTTGGGCCACAGAGATGTGAATAGGGTCAAATGAAACCCTATTGCACGAGTTAATCACACAGTATCTACGGTTTATCCCACAGGTTGCAGCAAAAAAAAAAAAAAAAAAAAGGCCACACTTATCAATTCTCTCACCTTCACCTTCACTGTCACCTTCCAAACCCTGATTATATGCTGCCAAATTTATTGCGCCCCACTGTACCTATGCAATTCCATGCACTCAGCATTCTGCTGCCATTGATTGGCTGCATGTGACAGTGCTTCAAGTAATGTGGACACCGCTGTTGATCAATAAAAAAATGTATGTGCCTCGACCCTAGGAGGCATTCTGTAATGAAATCAATAGCTGTGCTTGGCTTCTGGCATTAAGATCATTGGCCAGGCTGTTATTTAGTCATTGTTGTCCTACACCAGCAGCAAAACCTGGCTACCATAAGAAATCAATGGCAGCATATCGCAGCCAGCATCCCAATTACTGGCAGGGCTGGTGAGAAATCAATGCAGCTTTTTGCCATTACTACTCCTTGTGGGAAATCACAAGACATTATTTTTACTTGGAGAAACTGCTGCACAAAGGAGGATGCCGGGCTGCAGATATGTAAGATCCATTAGAGGCGCTTAGCTTCCATGTCGTGATATGTGATCGTAACGTATTGATCATTGGCAGCTCCGGACAAAAAAAAAAAGAAAAAAAAAAAAAGAATCAATTTCAACTAGTAAACTGGTTATTGCAGATAAATTAAATGTTACTGCCAAAAATCTTTATATCTCTTCAACTGACACTGCTGAGGACTAAAATACAAACACAGACGGGCATTGTTCCTGCAGAGTTCAAACTGGATTTTTTCCTTCCTTCACTGGATGTTTCTGTAGTAAAACTCTGTAGATCTGAGCTGATCACACAGACTCTGAGGACTTAGATTTACATTTTTGAATTTCTTCACAAAACAACATCATCCTGCCAAACAAACACCAACAATCTTCCTGTTGTCTTCTGCCTACCGCTTATGTTGTAAAACTTGACTGGTACTGGAAGCTGTGGTCCTGGACCCGCTCTGCTCCTCCTGTCAGTTACTGCTGCTAGATGCACAACTATATGAAGCAAATGGGATTTTAACTTCTTTTTTCTGAGCCAGACCTTTATGTTTGTTTTTGTTTTTTTAACTTTATCATTTATTTAAAACAAGTCAACAACAGTCCACTGCTGCCTCAGTGTTTAAACCATGATAAAGATACAAACACATAAACTGTCATTGTGTGGATGGAGCTTTGGGACCGAACAGAACGTAATGAGCTAGAGAGGGGCTGACGGACATATAAAACCAGAGTGGACAGAGCAGCCTGCCACAACACAGCCACATCTCTCTCTCTCTCTCTCTCTCTCTCTCTCTCTCTCTCCCTCCTATTCGCTCTCTGTCTCCTCCTGATGTTTTATTTTTCTCACATTGAGCCACTGGCCCACTGTGTTTTAGTCATCACAAGAGTAGTTGACAAAAGTGTTGTGAATATTTCAGTCAAACTTCAACAAACTGCTTTCTAAAAAGATTCCACCCAACTGATTTCAGGCTAAAAGAAAATTAAAACCAAAATAAGGCGCAAAAAGAGGTTGTATGATTCATGATGCAGCTTTGCACAGATTGTGTCTGGTCTGATGTTTTTAGTTTAAGCAATACATCCAGACATGAATATTCTCCCATATTTCCAGGAAAAACATGGCACCGTTACCAAAATGATTAAACAGAACTGTTCTGGTAAGACTGGCTGGACGGGCCTGATGACAACACGCTGCCGCTACCTGCTCAAACTCACTGGCAGCTCCACTCAAGAAAACCTGCGGACAATTCCAAAATCTAACAGGGGTGAGACCTTTTTAAAGATGTAGATCTTTCCCCTGGGTATGGGACTTCAGTGAGGAAGAACAGGTGATCAACATGAAAGCACAGGTACTAACAAAACATTTTCAAACTGTAACCCTTACACAAATCCCAAATCAACTCTCTCCTAAAGATGTTGTGCTGCCTTTACCTTTATTTATCTATCTATCTATCTATCTATCTATCTATCTATCTATCTATCTATCTATCTATCTATCTATCTATCTATTTACCATCTAACATCTTTAAGCAAAAGTACAGAAATAATAAATACTCTCAAATAAAAGTCATAACATTTGAAATAATCATTTGTTTTTCCTGTGAAACACTAACAATAGTTATTCTAATTTGTCATTTTCTAAGAGAAATACCTTGTGAACGCAGCACACTCCTGCCAGATAGCCTCAGCACGGCGGGGGCCCTACTAAGGGGGTAGTCTACTGAGGGGGGTGGAAGCAACGACAAATAGGTCACAGTGACCCCTCTGGCTGGTGCTGCATAAGTCGAGAACCCGCTTCCTTGGCAGTGGTGGGGGCTCGTCTCTGCTCAGAAGACACAGACCAGGTCAGAGTATTTATTTATTTATTTATTTTAATTTGCTGCAAACAACAAACACATAAAACTTTATTGAAAACATGAAAGTAAACGAAATATGCATGTAAAGCATGCCCCTCCCCCACCCACCCGCTCCACCAGGGGAAACCCGTATCAGTGGGGCAACAGACTTCAGTTGTAATATGACTCCAGCTGCAGAAACAACAAATCAAATGTTCAAGATCACAACTTTAAACCTGATGTGTTCTTAAACATGTTGAGCTTTTGGATTTATTGTTTATTAGTATGACAACACATGGTCCTCACATGGTGAGACACACTGACACTCCCACACACACCCACACACACACACACACACATATACAGGGAGTTAAGCATTGTCACTGTACTGGCCCCGCCCCCCTGACTCTCTGGGTCACAAGTCAGATTGTTTTTATGCAACAGATTCTTTCCTGCTCCATTCCTACAGAGTCACCACAGGACGTAAGTTGAGTTCTTAAACTGTAAATACTGTAATATTGTATATTAATGAAAATAGAGCATTTATACATTTATGCATGTTGGCTTTCTGGGAGTGTTGTATTTAGAAAAGACTTTTAAATACACCTATAAACTAAAACTAGTCTGATCAGTCAGCAGGGCTGTGTCTGTTTCAGCAGTTTATTATGTTATCTTACAGACAGGAATTTACAGGTTTATGGCACAAATACACTGTGAGTAATTACAGTGTGTATGAGTGGTTTATTGTTTATAAAAAGACATTCTTATTCTGCACTTCTGAAGGAGTTTTCAACACCTTTATTTTCACTTTTCATGTACTATGTCAAATCAAGTCAAAGTTTATTTCTGTAGCACATTTACAAACAACCTCAGTTGACCAAACTACTGTACAAACTATACAAATATAAGTATCGTCAACAATCCCTATTAACATAAATCATCAATAAATATGAGCTAAAATACACAATGTGTTTTTATTTAAAAAGCAGAGACTGTCCTGTAAAAAAGCGAGCCCATAGCTCATTTGTGCAGCAAGTAATTATGACTCATAGTTACACTTTGTTGCTAGGCGACATCTAGTGGTCGTAGTAATTATGGCAGGAGCGTGGTGTTTGATTTCCATGTAAAACTAGCTGTTTATATTGTAACCATGAGTGTAATGTTGGAGAAGTACTTATTTTATCCCAAATCAGGATTTTTTAAAAACCTAACCAAAACATGACTGTAGGTGCGCCGGTGTCGGTACAGTTCGCATGTTTGTTATTGTATTAATGACAACCAAGGTCCGGTACGCCCGCCGCTGTGGGGGCGCTATTTGAGGAGACACTCCTATGGGTCATATCAGAGGGTAGAAAACAACGACCTTTATGGTTGTTCAGGTTGGAGGACTGGTTGTTTATTGAGGTTATAAACATCTGTATATGCTACAGATTTCATTTCAAAACTAGAAATGGATTTAGATTGTGTGAATTTGAAACTAACTTGCGCCTTTTCCTTTTTTTTGTCCAGCTGTAAAGCAGCAGAGATGGCAACGCTGATGGAAAATGAGGTCTTTATGGCTTTCACCACATACGCTACCATCGTCATTCTGAAGATGATGCTGATGGGGCCCATGACTGGATATTTCCGCATCACCAGAGGGGTAGGTTACAGTAGTAGCGCCTTCAACATCTGTTAAAACAAGATATGTCTCTTTCTTTTTGCGTTAGTTTTCATGATTTTATGCACAGGGTATGTAAGGTCTCTGGGTGTGTTTAGCCCAGATTAGCCTCCTAACAACTTCAAAGCCTATAAGAGTTGTGTTGCTTTTTATCCTGGTAAACGGGATGGAAGATGATGCAAGAAATAAAAAATAAAAAAACTCGAGATCCACTGTGTCTGGCACTCTGCAGTGCTGCAAAATGAAAAGTCATGTATACAGTCAACCTGAGGCACAACACAGGTTGTAAAAGAGAATTAACAAAAGACATTTGTAAAAAGGAATCACAAATTAAACTTCATTATTATATTCACTGAGCAGCTTTTGCATGTTCTCCTCATATCTACATTAGAACCTTTCAACCTTACTTCTGGTGTGCAGAGGTAAACGCTACAGACTTTGAGTCAGTGCATGTATTATCCCTCTCATTTAGGCTTTCTCTAATGAGGAAGATGTGAGCAGAAAGTCGGTAGAGGAGAAGAAGAAGCTCCTGAGGACTCATCCAGATGTAGAGCGTGTTCGAAGGTGAGATGACTTGGTCCTGAAATGCCAATGCTACAGTCACACTGTTCACTATTTTACTAGAAAGTTGCGCTGGACATCACTCAAACTATAAGAGAGATACATTTTTCCTCACTGATATAGGTTTTGAAGTGTCGCAACACTTGAATTAAATTTTTAGACTTTGCTAAAATTCACCATTTTTCACCATTTTTACTCCATTAAAAAGTTTGAGCTGTTTTGTTTCTCACAACAAACCGATCAATCAACACTGTATCTTTTAACTCTAACCTTTCCATAAAATTAACCACGTGTTTATCATTGTAACCATGATGACAAATGTCCTCTGACCTTAACTCAAACCATGATCTTTCCCTAAACCTTACCAAGTTGGTTTTGTGCCTATACCTAAAGGAGGTATGTGTAAGTTTTGCTATTGCTACATAGCTAATGTTAGCATTATCAGCTTTTTACTTACCAGTCTTGCCGGGAGCTTTAGCCCTTGTTGCATTTACAAGACAAGAGGTTATAATACGTCCTCTGTGCAGCCTGGACCCTACAGTGACTCGGTATCGGAAAGTGACAAGATGGGCCAGGCTATCTGGTTAGCATGCTAACTTCAGTATATGAAAAGAAGTGATAGACATAAAAGCTAAACAAGAGGGTTACTTTCCACCTCTGGAGACAGCACTTGGTGAGAAAAGGAATCAAGCTTGATCCTGAACTTGCAATACTTCCTCTAGACTGGTAAGTAAACAGCTGTTAATACTAACACTAGCTATGTAGCAACAGCAAAACTTATAAATAGCTCCTTTAACCAAACCATTATCATAGCATTGTCGCATCATTAAAGGCTGGATGGATGGATGGATGGATGGATGTAATCAATGTAATAAATCGTCATAAAAAAAGATTGTAAATTCTATGGATGTTAATAGAGTAGGTTAATAGATAGTCACATTGTATTTTGTGTTGTTACCAGGTGTCACCAGAACGACCTAGAGAACATTATTCCCTTCGTGTTGGTCGGCTTGCTCTACGCTCTGACTGAACCTGAGCTTTCAACCGCTCTGCTTCACTTCCGGCTCTTTGCCGGCTCGCGCATCTTCCACACCATCGCCTACGTGGGTGCTCTGCCTCAGCCCAGCAGGGGTCTGTCCTGGATAGTGGGCATGCTGGTCACCTTCTCCATGGCTTACAGGGTGCTCAGCACAGTTCTCCACCTTTAGAGAAAAAACACCTGCAGTCCTTGACCTCTTCTACACAAACTTACATTCCTGCATGAAATGTGAATGTTTTTATTCTCTACAGCTTTCTGTGAGCTTGATTGTTAAACACTCTTTGTGTGTATTCTTTGCATTCCCTTTGACTTGCTGGAGCTATTGATGGAAAATGTATTTTGAATAAACCTTTCTGTTAACTTTGTGTCCGTGTAATTACTTCTCAAGGTGATGGAACAGGTGATAAAACTCTGTGCCGCTGTGAATGACTTTAAAATTTTCTAAAGTGCAAGTGTGTCTGTAAAAGAAGGTCATCCATGTAAAATGAGTAAAATACCTCATGTTACTTTAAACATAACAGCACGTCCTATACAATGTTCAGATATGAATTTAACTTGGTTGGAATGTGCAAGTATCAGTCAATCTGTCTTTTGGCAATAAGAGTAAAAGTGCACTGTGTCATTCCAGTTCAGGGCTCCTCCCACAGATTACACAAGCTCAGGATGAATTACAGGCATTTATCGCCAACTGATCTTTGGACTTGTCTTTGCTGATCACGGTGACTCTGCAAAAACAAGGTAAGATCCACACACTGCATCCTGCACTACATAAACTCTTAACTGCACACCTCATAATTTTCTAGCCTTTGCTAAGAGAAATATATGTATGTTATTGTATTTATAGTTAGGAATTTATTTATTTATTGATATCTTTTGTAACATTATTCAACTTTACATGTTCATGAAACAACTTTGAAATTTGTTCTACTTCATGTTGGTCAATGACGACTGAAATGTCTGGTGCTCTGTTCCACTGAGGGAACTATGGTTCATTTTAGCTTTATCTACTATGTTGTGCTGGTCCCTGTTCCTCTTTCTAATGAAACAGGATTTGCAGGGTGCAGGACACACTTTAATTCAAATTGTGCTTTAGTATTGCATATTTTGAAATACCAAAAACCAAGTCAAACAAACTGATCTGTGGTGGACTTTTGGGGCCATTTTGCCCAGGTGGTCTTCCAGTCTTGCCTCGCTATGAGCCCGTGTCGACCCACGTCCTCCTCAGTGACCATTTTTAGCTAGTGTGTCAGACTGGAGGCAAACAAAGAAAGACACAAAGCGTGACGAAGGAAAGTGATGACGCATTAAACACATAGAAAATATGAACATGTACGACGTGCTGTGGGTTAATGTTGCTCAGCAGATCACAGGTCAGCTTCCTTTGCTATAAGCTTTGTACAGTACGCTGTAATTGACAGGCTGTAATGTTTGACATGAAGATGTTCTGACGTCTAAAGTGTAGAAGCATTAAATATATATTCCTGTTGTTCCACAGTGATTTCTCACAGGGATGATATCACCACTGAAGAGTATGATGGACAGCCAGGTCCTCCAATCATTTGCTACTTATGCCACTATTGTCGTCCTGAAGATGATGCTCATGTCACCTTTGACCTCTTACTTCCGCCTCACAAGAAAGGTGCTTTTTTTCACCTAACTGCCCTATAACAGTATACAGTGTAGTTTCATTCATAAAGACAGACAGTGTGAGGGAGCCTGTGATCTGACCCGCTCTTTAACGTCTCTTCAGGTGTTTGCGAACCTGGAAGACACCAAGTTTGTTTCGTCAGCTGAGGACAAGAAACTGGTCCGCACAGATCCTGATGTGGAGAGAGTCCGCAGGTACGAACAACACCTGATGTCCCGAGAATAGTGACATTTAACAAGAGCTACTCGCAAAGGAACAAACAAGCTGTCTGTGTGCTGGTACTGTTTCTGTATGGTAAATTGTTTCTTCTTAGTTTCTTACTTCAAGTATGATTTCAGTCTCCAATTTTTAAATGAATCCACAAAACATTAAGTTAATTAAAAACACAAAGTCCCATTCAAACCCAGGACAAGACAAATAATAACACAAGTATTCACTTTGGATGAAAGCGTCTGCCAAATGACTAAATGTAATGTAATGTAAATTACTCATGACCATGGACACTTATGAATCTCTTACCATAATGCAGTGGTTTCCAAACATGGGGGTTGGGACCTCCCAAGAAGTCGCAAGATTAATCTTAGGGGTCATGAGAGGAAGGTGAAGAAGTACTTAATATTTTTAGCTCTTCAGGAAACTAAAAATTATCCAAATTCTTTGGTGTCCGTCTGTAGACTGCTGGTTAAATCTAAAATACAGGATAACACATGCAAGCTGGTGGACGGAGCAGTGAAAGAAAACAGAACAGGCATGATGATGCACAAATATGATTGGATGACATTAGACAACACAGCTATGAATGAGCCAATCATTGTGAAGCATACTTACACTATGCTTCGTATGTGTTGTCGTTGCGGTCCAGGTGTCACCAGAACGACCTGGAGAACGTTATTCCCTTCGTGGTGGTCGGCCTGCTCTACGCCCTGACTGAACCTGAGCTTTCAACCGCTCTGCTTCACTTCCGGCTCTTTGCCGGCTCGCGCATCTTCCACACCATCGCCTACGTGGGTGCTCTGCCTCAGCCCAGCAGGGGTCTGTCCTGGATAGTGGGCATGCTGGTCACCTTCTCCATGGCTTACAGGGTGCTCAGCACAGTTCTCCTCCTTTAGAGAAAAAACACTGAACACACAAATATATACAGACTTGAATTACATTCATGTTTGTGTGAATTCTACCTTTACACTATTTTGCAGGAAATCTATTACTGTGAGACAATGTTAACTCCAGGATCAATCACCCTGCCAGTCTTTCTTTGCAGTGCATGGCAGCATTTTACCCAGAATGCATCTTATAATGTTTCAGTATCACAAATTTTTTGTTTATAAAATATTCACAAATATATTAAAAAACACATTGATTAAACTTAAAAGTATGTGAAACTGCACCTTTTTATATTTTTAATAAAACAAAGGAAATGACTCAGGTTAAAAATATAAAGGACAGGAGTGCAACACGAAAACATAAAGATTCATCCACCAGCTGATGTTTGAGTGACTCTCTGTGCCACTACTACTGCAGTCAAATGCATTTACATGGACAGGTGACAGATTCAGCAGGATCTCTTGGTCACAGGCTGTTTCTGGGCAAATGAGTTCAAAAAGTAAAATGCTGTACTATATTAGTGTTACATATGTACAGGTTTACAAGTGGTGGCCTGCTAGTCTCTAAACTATGTCTTTGTTTTATATGTTGCTTCATCTATTTTAAACACTAGCAGCCTCTTGTCTTAAAACAATTAGCAATAGATATGAAACAACAGTACATTACACAGTAGGAAACAAATGACGTGATTAAGATGTTCTACTGAAAGGTCGTCACTGTAATTCTTCACGTAAACCTCTTCATTTGAATTTTGTCTTTGAAGAACATGAATCCAACATTGCATCTGATTTTTTTTCTTTCTTTTCCTTCGTTACCCATCTTGATGTTACGTAGGTTGTCATGGCAGAACGTTCCAAGTAACCATAAAGGGTCACAAGTGTTTACAAGAGTAGCATCACTGTAGAGTCTGTCCTCAGATGACCCTCACATGTATGACTTCACGTATTTGGTCCCACAGTTACTAATAATAAAAACATCAAAAGAAAGCATCATAAAGACATGGAGACATACAATAATTATGAATGTGTGGAACTCATAGTTAGTTGATTATTGTCTGATTCATAACGATACAGTGCAGAGCAGATTATCACATATATATCAGTGGTAATGGCTTGAATCTTTTGAATTTTTTTATTGGTTAACTTTCCTCTTGTAAAGCTCATGTAAAATTTCTAAGCATTAATGAAGACGAACAAACCATCACGAATGCATTATTTACTGTAATTCACTGAAGAACTAATTATTTATTCATCAGAATAAGTAACACTTTGAATGATGAACAAAGCATTCTCAGGTTCACTTGTTTATCCTCAATCATGTGTCAGGATCTTTCAGGAAAGTTGCATCAAATGACATTAATGAAAAAAAACTGAAATTTATATCCTACTCAATTTAATATGGAAACATAAATCATACTGATAATACAGAAGGCAGTTCATTTTATTTTGTAACAGTGTCCTCAGTCAAGATGCGTCCTATGACATCAGTTGATCTGAAAAATAAATGAAAATTACGTTTCTTCTTGCTGGTAATAACACATTTTAAAGGTAAGCATTAATAATAATAATAATGATAATAATAAAAATAGCAAAATAGAAACAAAAATACAAATTACAAATACAAATACGAAATAAATTTTTTCTATATATAGATGCAGTTATATTACACAGCATGTGTCTGAAACATTGAGATTTCAATCGTATTTGAATGTCCAGATTTTCATATTTAACTTAAATCAATTATAAGCAGCAGCAGCAGCATCATCAGTAACAGCAGCAGCATGTATTAACAGTAAAAGTTAAAGTTAAAAGAAAATATTTTCTTTTTCTTGCTGAACTTCCATTCTAATATATTTCACCTTTTCTACTTGCGTTAAAACGGTATGTTTTTTCACTGTCGTCATACAGTTTCCTCTTTTCCTCTAATTAGCCTGAGACAGATGCACAACGCATGAGTGACATTCATCTTTTTCGCTTTGATCTGTGTGAGGTTCAGGTATTGTGAACAAAAAATTCCCACATTTTATTTCTCAATGACACAACAGGCACACGTGTAGATTTTGTCCCTTTCAGCAGCTCGTACAGTAAAACCATTAAACTCATCCTGCTTCTTGTCTTCTCTGAATTTTTCTGACTGTGAAAGATAAAGTATTATTTAAGAAGCTACTGGTATTTTTTTTTTTTTTTAGAGTATTATACTATTATTGGAAACTGTGAAGCGCATCTGCATCTTCATGTATTTTACATTGTGGCGTCTGTAATTTAAAGTGGATGCTTTGGCTTCATGTTTCCATGAACAGCAGTTCTCCACGTTTGATTTAGACTTCATTATTATAGCAGAAAATTAGCTAAAAATCAATATGAGTCTTGTTTTATCTGTATTTTTGATATTAGAATACACATTTGGTTCATTATTCATTTCCTTTACTGACTGACACAGAGATAAAAATGAATCATATTTTGATTCCCTCAGCAGCTGATGTCAGAATGAATAATGTGTAATAATGTGCTGCCAAATGATAAAACAAACACAAAGAATGAAGCCATGTGAGATTAAAGAGCTGTGTCTGGAATTTACAGTTTATGTTCTGTGCCATAAATGTGTTAATTACTGCACATAATTTGAGTGTTTTTATTCACTCCTACATTCAGAGGTGTGGGAGTATTCAAAAAGAAATTGTACCCATGCTGTGTTTGTGGGCGATGGAGAGCAGGAAAGACTGAGACGCTGTAGAGGCCTGTCTGTCTTCCACTAGAGGGAGGCATTTTAAAAGTCAACTGAGTTGCTCCTCATTAGGAGTCATTTATGGACCAGGTGCAGCTCATAAAAGTGCTTCAGCTCAAGCTATTAACTTCATTAGCTTTGCTGAAAACATTCCCCTGCATATCCGACAATGCAGCTTTTAAACACTCTGCCAGGTGTAACGTATTTATGCGGAGACTCGGTGCTGAACTAAATGCATGAAACAGCAGCAGCTTTAGTATCATTTAACCCAATTTGATCAGATTTTTACACAGAGTAATTGTCGTCATCAGATTCCCACTTGCGTTCGCTGCGAGGAAGTAAAGTGTACTGACATGTTTGGATGTGTCAGCTGCTGATGATGAATGCCTCGCGCCGCACATGAAGGTGACTGGCTCCAACACAGAGCAGTGAAACCCATGGGTGGGCACTGTAAATAGTGGAGTGAAATTACCATGAAGGCTGCTTTTGGCGGCTGCTCGTCTGCATTGTGTCCTGTCCCTGCGTAAGGAGAAGAGTTTTATAGGAGCTCATTTGTTCGGGACCCTTGGCCCTCCAGGGTCTGTCATTCCTCAGACAAGCCAGGCATTTCACAGCTTGGCTGGAAGGGGAGGGACACCCACAACCATCTTCCATAACTAACAGCGTCAGACACACCCAGGAGCCTTACTCATACTACATGCAGTGTATCTTCAACCCTGTCTACAACCTCTCCAGTGAATATGCTCATATGCCACTATTTTGTATTAGGACAACATGTTTAAGCAATTCTGCCTGGATTATATTTATCTAAAAAAAATGTATCTGTAACAATATTAATATGAAATATTTCTGCAAAATGTTTCTTTTCAAGATATTCTATCGATCTTCACTTTTTAAAAAAGTCAAGCTTGAACAAATTTAAACTAACACTAACACCCATATAATGTCTTAAAACATGTGTTCCCTTGGAAGTTGGGTTAAATTATAAGTATCTTAATACTCATCCTTACTTACACTAGGCAGGACATGAATCCAGTTTTGAAAGTAAACACATAAAGGTCCCTCATTTCTCTGAGTGTTTACCTGAAATCTGATCAGAAAACAGTCAGCCAATCAAAAGAGAGGCTCTGAGCCTACTGTAAAACTACACTGAGATGGTTTTGGGTACTAAAAACCACAAATATATCTTCTCACGAATATCAAAATAAAACACCAAGAAAGGTGTAAAATTCGGGACCTTTAAGGGAAAATTATACCAGGGTACCGTGAGAGGTCATGGGAAATACAATGAATTTCATCAGCTTCTTCTGTCAACGACAGGTCCATGAACTACCTCAAAATTTAGGACCACAAGGACTGTACCAACTTACAGATGTTGCGTGGAGCACATCTGCATATCCAGAAAACCAGTGTGGTATGTACAGAGCTGCATGCACATCCAGTGTTCATGCTGCCGTCCAACCTCCATGTTCAAGGCTCTACCTGTCACCTGCTCTCCACACTTATCCCTGCTGCTCAATATGGACATCACACTTCTTCTTCCTGCACTGGCCCTGAATGCTGCCACTGAACATAATGTGTATTGCTAATGCAGACTAGTTTAATGAATGTTTTTTGTATGAGAGAGGCTTGCTGTTTGTGTAAGTACGGATCGACCCTGTCTCCAAATAATTATGTTCATATTCAACTAATTTGCAAACTTAAAGGACTCGCTTAATGTCAGTTAAATTGTTGAACGAAAGACCTTGGCAACCAAAGTAAGGAAAAGAACTAAAGGTACCTCTGACTCTGTCTTAACTGCAAGCTAAGTTTAAAAATGAACACATCCCAAGAAGAGTGGGAGAACTCAACGGACACCCTTAACAATGAGGAACTGATTCTACATCACAGATTTGTCTGAACGTCTAGAGTTACGTCTACTTTCCGCAGCTCAATGATTGCTTAGATGTTCCAAATTCCTTAACTTTTTTCCTTAATTAAGGAAACCTTTTAGGAGATTCTGTGCGACACCTTTAAGTAACTCCTTCAGTTAAGGAGAAAATAAACCTTAAGTGTCATACTTAAGTAGAAAAATTGAGATGTTTTTTCCAACTGGCCCCTTGGTGTTTCGGTCCTGTAGCTTTGTCTGCTTAACCATCCACCTTGACCTACTCTGCTTCCAGACCTCTGAACCACTGCCAACATCTCTGATTCATTCAGTTGGTAGGTAGTGGGTCCGGTTGTGCTCATTGACAGCTGGAGAAACAACTGACCAATCAGAGCTTTGTAGGTAAGACTGGGGATGTGTACCATGTAATTTCAGTGTTCAATTCCAGCCGGGGATGAGGGTGTAGCCCGTTACTCAGCCACATCCATGAAAAGTAACCACAAAAAAAAAAAAAAAAATGGCCTCAAGTGTGAATAAGACTATTAGTGAGAAGTGACATAGATTTGCATTTCAGTTTGATTACCAGCGCTGCCCTGATTGTGTTCTCAACAAGATCATCGGACGTTTCCATTGATCGTATCTGCAGGCACAAGATGAGAGAGGACTTTTTATTGTTCTTTTCCTAATCTTAACCTGGTGTTTCAGGAGCCTGAACTCGTTAGACACAGGACGGAGACCAGTGATGTGGTTCGTGCGCCGGGCCGTCCACTAGAACCTTCTCCCTGCAACTTCAGTATAAAGATGTCATGCTCCAAGCAGCAGTTAGTTTCCATCATAATATATCTGTATAGTATTTTTATGTGTGTGTCTCTGTTCTACTGAACTTTCCTGATTCGATCCGCTTGTGTCTCCAGCTGAAGGCGTTACCTCTGCGCGTCTGTTCGCTGTGTTTCATTAGCTGTCATCCTCATACCTAAGATCTGCCCTGCGTCTTATTGTTCAGCTGGTTAACTGTACCGCGGCTTAATTAGGCACAACTTCAAAGTCACGCTGCACACGGGCGCCGAGGTGAGCCAGATATTTATATCGTGCAACGCCACCCAAAGTCCTGAAAAATTAATGGTTAGAGGGAATCAGACTCGAGGCTGGCAAAGACAATTATGAATCAATTGGGTACCACCGGGTGGACATTTTGAGGCCACGTTTTCTTTACTCCGTTTCTTCTCACCATGTTGAGGCGTTGTGCTGTTGTAGGAGATAGTGTTATATCCTCCTGAGCATTTTCAGCAATAAAGACCACAGCTTGCTTTCATCCTGGATTCTACAGGTAGAACGTGGCCTGTAGGCTACGACTCTGCTTGTCCTCTCAGCACTGTACATGCAATTACACACACTTACACATGAATAAGCTTGCGGATCCATTAAATGCTGTGAGTATGAACCTCTTTATCTACAGTCTATGGTATGAACTTGACCTGACAATCTAAACTGTGAACCTTAGAGTTTCAAATCATCAACAGCAACTGAAACAGCCTTACTGATGGAAGAATTGAGGGGATTGTGTCCGACAATTTGTGACCTTTTTTCCCGCCTCTGACTCCGGCTATTCAGCACAGGTGGAAACACTTTTGACTTCTGATGTGCTCAGATGTCACATACACAAACTAATTCGTTTATAGAGGACTGAGGCCTTTAGTGCTTCTGTTGTCTGGTAGGGCAGAATATAGGATCATTTTATAGACATGAGAAATGTAAAGACTGGTGCACACAGACTGAGCTGTAATAATTCTACAATCACATAGAGAACTACCGAACTTACTACTGCCTATGTGTGTCTACTGTATTTCTCACCAGAATGATGTACCTACACTCCAATCTTTTTTTTGTTGTTGTTGCTAAAAACACTTCCTGAATTTAAAAATATAGATACTTTGAAGTTTAAAGTTGCTGTTATGGACGGCCAGTCCTCCCTTTTGTTGTCTGTCATATTGACCTTTGACTTGATCATTGGCAGTGACTATTTTTCATTTTGTATGAACAGGAATCGATAAGGCAGATTCTGACAGATCAAACTTTAGTTGTGTGCCGATAAAGCTAAACACACTGGAGGACAATCACCCAAAAACACTCACAAATGCTGCATTTTAGTAAGTCTTACTTTTGGAACCAAGCATCAACCTCCTTGGCTGAAAAATGAAGCCGACACTGAAGAACAAAAAACTGCAGTTCCTCTAATGACCACTAGAGTCTGGCTCCCACAGTGAACTTTACAGCAGAAATAAACATGTTTACAGCCTGGTACAAAAGTATAGCTACCTTCAAGACAACTGTATGTCATCTAAAATTTATTAATACTTAAAAGTTATGCATAATTGAGGGTGTGGCCTCTTTGAGTGACAGGTGGGTGCTAACTGTCTGCTGGACGTCACCTCAATTTGAGTCACTGAATGTGACCTCTTGGCTTTGTTTGTGTTGTTGGCGCCTTTTGGATTATTTTTCATGCAAATATTGGACAAATAAAGAATTGTTGTTAGTTAACTGACTAACACAGGGGTCTGCAACCTTTACTATTAAAAGAGCCATCTTTGGCCCCTCTCCCATTAAATAAAAATCAACCTATTCAACCCTTAAAATGAAGATAACACAGCGTTAGAGTTTTATATATAGTTATACTATATATAAAAGAACTACAGTTTATTTCTAATTATTAAATTATAGAACTACAAAAAAACTGTTGACATTTCATTGCTGTTTTTACCTGTTATAACAAAGGAAAACACCAAACTCTTATGAATAGGAGAAACAACACTGGCATGTGAATGCCTGCTTTTAAATAAAACACAGAACTATGCAGGTCTATTTGAGTCCGACTCTTATTTGTGAAAGATTAAAAAGACAAAAAGTAACCCACTTTGAAATAAATAAAACCTAATAGCTTTAGGAAGAGTAAACATAAGAACCGGCCAGTTTTTCCCTCTGAGACTTTTCTTTTTTTGGATTTATCCGTGGTTAGTTTACCGGGGGTCCAAAAATAAAGATTAGCCACCTGTCAGCGGCAGGAAGAGGCGGTAGGCTGTAAACGTATCTATGGAGATGTTATAAGCTGTGACGTATATTTAAGTCGACGAAATATTATCAGTATCACCTCGATCTCCAAAATATGAGGTGTTCTCTTTAAAAGAAAAAAGAAAAAGAAAATAAGAAATAGCCGTTATTTATTTTCGTATTATTATATTTTTTTCAAAGCTACAGGGAGCCACTGCAGAAGGGCTGAAGAGCCACATGCAGCTCCAGGGCCGTGGATTGCCGACCCCCAGACTAACAGAACATGAGGGAGTCTGTACTCCTGTTTTCTGAGGTGAGTGAAATTCTAATATTGTTTTATTCATGTTAGCAGGTACAATATCTGTGTCTGTGCTCATCATCCCTGGCTTATTAGCTTAACCTGTTAACCAGTTAATTAGCCAGCAAATGAATAAGCCTTGCGTTAGCCTTTGAGCAAGACGCTCAGCTGTGCTAACGATGCTATCAGGAGCGTATGTTTGCCACAGTTATTGTACCGGTATGCATCAAAAATCTTGGCTTCACTTTTTTGCTCATTTTTGGAGTTAGGTGGAGTCAAGCACTGCCAAGATGGCGACGGTGGAGCAGCTCATTCTGAGCTTCAACACCACTCTACAGAAACATATGCCTGATGTCACAGAGGCTATGTCCATCTGTATTTACAGTCTATGGGTGGACGACAAGGACAGATTATTCTGTCTAATACTCTTGAATTTAACACATGGAAAACAATTTGGTGAAACAATTTAGAGCAGGCTAATAAAGTTTGGTTAGGGTTAGGTGTGAGTGGCCCTCTTTGAAAATGAAAACACATCTCAGCCCACCTCAAAAACCTTCCATCACCACACTTCAGTTTGCCTCTACAATCTGTTTCTAGCTTCCTATTTTTTACTTTTACTTCCTGGTGAGAAAAATGATTTCTCTAACCAGTATTTTCATTTTGAAACATCTTACTCATTTCCAAAAAATGTCATAAGACCGAGCTGGTGGATGTGTGCATATACCTACCCACATACACACACACACACATACACACACATACACACACACACAATCAAGCCTGACCCTTCCAGCCAGCTGACTCCTCGTCATATGTTTCAATCTGTGGCTGAGCATGGCTGGGGTCAGCAGATTGCTTATGCTGATCCCAGTGATTGGAGTGCAGGTGATTACCATAAGCAATTTAAATGTTATTGATTTAACCTCCTGCATGCTGTAATTGAACACCGTGGCCAAGCACCCAACTTTACCCCACCCTCCCACCTCCTGATTCTGTTTTTCATTCTAGGTTTTTCTTACTCTCTTTCCCAGCATTTTTCATCTCCGCCTTTAATTATTTCAGCCCCTTGTGCCTGCCTCTGTTCTTCCTCTGCTCGCATTAGTCTCCATGCTAAACATGTAGTCCTCTCTGTCAGTCTGTATCCTCAGGCAAGGGAGGAGGTGGGAGCACCGATAGCCAATCAATAGGCAGTCTGTCATGGTAACAATGGAAATGTTCAATTGACATCCAGCGGTGGATAATTTACAGTCTCACCATCACTACTTTTCCACTGCGTATGTATTTATGTGTGTGTGTGTGTGTGTGTGTGTGTGTGTGTGTGCGTGTTATGAGGGATGGGGAGAGTGGACGTTGCACACAAAACTTTTTTTTTTCTGTATTAATAAGAATCATTTTCTGATAATTCCACTCTTCAATAGACCATCATTACTAATCACCACCCTTAACACAAAAGCCCAATTTTTTTTACTTAATTACAATTTTGGTGTTTTTAGATAACAAGGACTGTGATTGTAATGTACAGAGTGGGATTGACAAAAAAAAAAATGATACTGCCAATTCTTTCATTAAAATATTCCCAAATCTGTTTCATATCTTCTTCATTATACTGAGCCATAATGGAGGGCTAGATTCAGCACTCGATCAATTAATAAATGGAGAAAACTTCACCTGGGAGACACACTCGTGCATTCTCCATTTTTCATTATGCGCTGCCATTCCTCATGAGGGATCACAATTTCTTGTTTTAATATTTTAGTGTTCTAACTTAAGCTTCAGAATTCTCTCCAGGTAGCACACTAGATCATCTTGACATTTCAAAGTACTGAAACCTTTGGAATAAAGTGTTTTTTATTAAATTCTATTAACATAATTTATGCTTGTCAGGTGCCCCACCTCAGTGGCAGCTGGGTTGGGGCTGTGGAGAGACTCGACTGCCATATTTCATCCTCTGGTCCTCCTCAGTTGGAGGACTGGGTTGCTAAAACACATGTGACACAGTGGTGATGATTAGTGCAGGAGACAAACTGCCCAGCATTCCGTGTCATTACTCACTTCCTGTTTCGGCAAGGCATAAACCACAGGGAGTTTCTGAGGAGGAGCTCTTAATTTGGCTCTCACTTCAACAAAGAACTTAACAATGACACTCTGTTCACTAATCAGTCAAACATATCTGTGTGTATATATATATATATATATATATATATATATATGATATATACATATATGTGTATACTGTATAAGAAGGAGGTTATAACTGACTCTTGAATACTTGACTCTTAATTGCTTTTCAAGTGCCATTACTTAAATATGTAAATATGTGCAAGTGGTTCCTGTCATCTTCTTCTTGCAATAATCTCAAGAAAACCAGAAATCAACCTCGCTGCAATGAATGCTCCTGATTCCCATCCGCATGAAATCATTCAAAAGGAATGCATGTGATTAATAACACGCTGAAACTTCAGCGACGTAGGCATCGCATGAAGCAAATCGCAACCATGCCATTCAGGCGGCCTGTTTGGAGTTAATGGGTTCTGCCGGAGGAAAATCAATAACCTGGAGGGAGGCTAATTAACTGCTAATCATTCAGCTCCATTCTGGCAAGACATAAATGTTGCCAGTATAACAAGTTGATAATATATAAATCTAACTATATTAAAGAAATAAAAGCTGCTAGGTCAGATGTTGCTGCAGGAAATAAGTGTTTAGCTTCTAAAATGACGTCCATAATGTACCAAGACCGCATTCAAAGAACTTATGTATCAGAAAGTTAGTAAAATATTCTCATGAACTCTATGTGTAACCTAACATAATAAACTATACAGTGTAATTCTCTGGTGCGCTCTTTTACACCACACTACACTGTAATATTTTTTATTCAGTGGTTCCATATTTTACTTGTTTCCTTTGTTTTATTATATTTATAAGTGTTCCAAAAGAACCAAAAACCATCTCAATGTAGCTTTATATCTCCTCTCTCAGGCTTCTCTTTGGAGCTCTAGTAACAACAGGTCATTGAACCAATCATAAGAGAGAACACTCTGAGTCTCTCCTCTGATTGGCTGACTGTTTTCTGAGTGATCCAATAAAAATAAAGCAAATTTCAGGTAAGCACTGAGAGAAACCAAATCCTGCGAAGGTTAGATGGGACAGGTCCAGATGGGTGGGGCTTGGGGTATGTCTGAGGGTGGTGACTGCTTTGTTATGACATCAGAAAGTTACAGGAAGGCCTGACGGCTGGTTTTAAGGCTCAGTTTCTGAATACAGGCTGTGTGCATTTCTCTGTGAACCGAGTGCTTTGATACTTTAACAGTATTAATATAGAACTATATATATATATATATATATGTATACTATAGAATCTATGTCTTCCTTTGTTGTCATTATGGAAGGAACCTACTCAAAAGCTGCAAGTCAGGGTCTTCTCTCATAGGAACATCGTTCATTTGTAAACAAGAGTAATAACAGCTAGCCTTCTCTGTGACATGTGCCAAATGAATTGTGGTCCAGCTAAGCCAGATGGATTGACATCAAAATGCAAATGATGATGATCATTGTTATGACAGTTTCCCTTCACGCTATTTGGTTGGCGTGTTCCGTCACCATATTAAGGGACAGTGATGGCTCATCATACGTGACTGGTTGAACTCGTACGCACAAACAAAATGTTCAGTCAGTGTGTGGAATACGCATGGCTGAGCAGTGTGTAGAAAAACATGGAAAGTGCAGGAGAAAGAACAAGAGAAAGAGATAAGGTGGGGCTGAGAGGGAGCTCATTAAAAAGAGAAAAACCCCTGCAGGAAAGCTAAATGCTGTAAAATTACAGAAAGTTCACAAGTAAGTGACATAGTTTTATATATATATATATACACTCTCAGCATGTCATAATATCACACTTACCCTTCCCAAGTTGATTCAAAAAGATTATAATATGGCATCAACATAAAGCAGAAGAGACCTTTACATTGACTTACTTTATTTACTTTATATTGAAAATAAAGACCTGTACACTCTTTTATGTCAGGTGCAAGTACATCCAGTAACTCAGAGCTACCAGAGCTTCACAATGATCAACAGAAGTCAGAGCGCAAAGAAAAATATCATATCATGAATATTTATTCCTGTAGTCTTAATGATGGATGTGCAGTTGATCTACTCTTGAAACTGCCTGAAGGTTTTTACCTATTTGGGATGTTTTCTGAATCATTTTTCGTGTTGTCCTTTTGCAGACAAATTCTGTGTGATTTTTCCAGGATTCAGTTCAATCCATTTTTATCTATACAGCACCAAATCATAACATACAATATATTAAGGCACTTTACGGAGTAGGGTCGAACATCGCAATATTACACACAAATATTTAAATGATAAAACCTGCTTGATTATTTCAGTGTGGATATTAATGCGGATCAGGCGGTGAACCAAATACAATCTCCTGTGTTTTCTTTGTATTCATTTCAAGAGCATTATAACTCCACAAAACCACCTTGCTCATGCCGTGTTGGTGCAGCTCAGGTCGCCTGGGTTACTTAAGTAAGTATTAAAACTGTATTATCAGAATATTTTACAGTATATTGATTTAATGTATCTATACAGCAATCATCTTTATAAAAAGTGAAAAGCACAGCTGGACTCACGTTGCCCTGGGGAGATGAAAGGCTTTTGTTTACATTTACAATTTGGAAAGAGGAATACCAATGAACCAAACAGGGATTCAGTTCCTCATTGGACAATTTTAGACACCAAAATGTCTGCGTGTATTGTGTTGCAAGCCGACAAAACGTCTAGAAAGAGAGCTCTTGCATAGGTGTTGGGTTAATCTAAATGTTTAGAAGTGATATGAACCAGAGTGGCAACAGCTTCTTTTGTACCATGATCCTGCTTAGAAGCAAACTGGTGTGGATCGAGTTTATCTTTTGGACACAGAACTTCGGGTGATGGTTTTATATGCAAAGTTTTCCATAACAGGAACAATATGTGTGTCTACGGACACAAGAAAGCTCGGTTGTCCCATCTGTCCGAACTGACCGAAAGTTCTATAATTGTATTGTTAAAGGGTTGTTGCGGTAAATATGAGCTAAACTCATGGGATGTTGGTAAATCATAATAGACTAGAAGATTCTCTGATATGAATTTAATTTTCTTGTATTTAGTATTCATTTTGTTTCAGGGTTGGAGGTGGGACCTCACTCTTAAAGAGCGGGGTGTGACGGCCTCTCGACCTCCGGACCAATTTCCTGGTTGTTGGGATCCGGGGAGAGGTTCATTGGGAATGATGGCTGACACCAGCCTTTCTCTGCCCTTAGTGTTACTTAGTTTAGTTGGACTTTTGATTTATTTATTTTTGGTTTAATTACACTTATACATGTTCGCACATTCACACACTGCATACATTACTAATGAACTATCTGCATTCTTAATTTAGTTTTCTTAAATAAATGCATTTTTACTTTAAAGAGCCATGTGTGATCATCACATTTTGTCCCTCCTTTGAGCCAGGTTGTGACAAAGGAGAGCCATGTTTTGATCCAGCCCAACATCTTGCTTGAATGCTAGTGCACTAGAATGTTTTGCTGAGGTGTTCGACTGTAATGAAAAATCTATCTAAAGTAGTAGGTTTGAAAGTTTTAAGTATTGCGGGAATAAAACAAGCAACAAAATACATCTAAATTCTCTTGATAAATAAAAAGGTCTTAGCGTTAATACAAAGAATTTCTACATTGGGATCACAGATGTTATATTTGTGTACATGCAAATACCACCTTAGTTTTCACTGAATCCAATTCCCTGTCAGCTCACACAAAGGTGAATCCAGGAACTTCAAAAAGAAATAGATTGTAGCCAGCTTTCTGCTAAGCATAATGAAGATGCCTCAAGATATTTGTTGTGTATGTCCACATCTCATCTATTTTATTGCTCAATGAGCACAGGTTAATATATGATCTGGTTAAGAAGAACAATACATGGAAGGGGTGACTGATTGAATCTCAGCTGTAAGTAGTTCCAGATCCATCTCTTCTTCTTCATCTGTTTTTCCTTTAGCTTCCACGAATTCCTGAGGGATGTTATCCAACATACAGTACATCTCCCAACGCTGCACGAGCAGCGGCCTGTCACTGCCGCTCTGGCCTCCTCTCAGTGTATTTTTGTGTTCTTTTCTACACTATTCTTCGTCCATGTACAACTATGGCTGTGGGATTGGTGAGATTAGCGGTTTGCTTTTTGCTTATTTTTGGACCACTTACAACTACATTGGAAAATAGTAGCCAGAGCAATGCACCAAAAGAGGAAAAGAAAGTACAAACCATGCTTGCTGTCTGTTCTTATGGGAAACATGAGGTCTCTCCCAAAAAAGATGGAGGGGGTAACAGTGCAGAGCTGGCTACAGAGGGAGTATTGATAGTGTAGCATCATGTGCTTTACAGAGACTTTGGACTTACTAGCAACCCTGGATGGTTTTCAACTCGTGAGAGCAGGGTAGAGTGGTAAGAGGAAGGGTGGGGGAATACCAGTGTTGGTGAACAACCCTGAACACATCAGTGTTGAGGGGCAATGCTGCACATGGGACATTGGGCTGCTAGCGGTTAGCATTTGGTCATATTACCTACTGAGGAAGGTCTAATTGCCTGCCTCGTCTGATGTTGCCTCAGTCCATGCATACACACTGTAGTATCATGGCTGCAGACTTTGCATCCACAGTCCCTCCTCCTCATCTACAAAGACTTGAACCATGCTTCCCTGTCTTCCACTGTCCCCACCTTCACCCAGTATGTTAAACGCCACGGCATGGCCTTCAATACAATATACAATACAGCATCAATACTCAGTCACTGTACAATACTTAGACTTAACCAGTAAATAGTCAGTACCATCAAGTGGGATATACTAAATTAGCTGCCACCTTGCGTTAACACTGCACTTAAGTAAAATTATACGTTATCTAAAATGTTGGACAGAAATACAAATGGCCCACTACAAAACAAAGTATCTAATACTCTTTTTACACCAAATTTAGCATGTATAAGCTGTTTTTTTTTAAATGCAGATAAACCCACTAAAAAGGTGATTCCTCAGCCAGCTGAATTTGTTGGAGAGGACCCATACAATGTCGCCAGTTAAATAACACACACAAACAGATGCAGACACAAGGGAGAAAGAATGAGCTGCTAGCTGCCATATTACTAATCGCATGATGATCTGTCACATCTTATCCTTGTGTTGGTGTGTGAGATGCTTCAATGGGTGATTCGGTGTTTTTAAAACTTATTTCAGGGCAGCAGCTCACTCATCCCTGAGCGCAGTGTAACCACAGTGTTCCTGGTGTAACAGCGCCGTGCTGGACAGGTGACAGGTCTGTGTGTTCTGAAAGATGTCACAACTCAGAAAAGATGTGAAACTGAACGTTTTCACCAGGGTGTTGTGTTTACTTCAATACTGATCTGAGCCGAGCCTGTTAAATATCTGCATCTACTGCAGAGTCATGTGAACGGGGAATGAATGCCAATTGTTGCCTTTCTATGCCAACAAAAGCCCAGTGTTAGCGGGTCTTAGCGTGTTTTTTGACCAGTGTTAAAATGGGCTTAAAACAGAAACAAGGTGCCTGTCAAAGCTTGCTCACACTTTTATTGCTAGCAGCACAACTGTGTCATTAGCTGGCAGCTAACAGCTGTTTGCAGTGTGCAAATGTGCAAATACATACAAATGTGCATGCTCACTTCCTCTTGTAAAACCTACTGGAACAAAATGCACATAATACTGCTGCAAACCCTACTTACCAGCAGTTGAAGTTCCCCCTTTTGAGAGCGAAATAAAAGTCCAATATTTGTCAAGCTGAGGGTCTGTGTGTGACGTCCCAGCTCTATTAGGATCATTATATGGTAAAGGCAAAAGATGCATTTCTTATCACTCATCTTGAGGGTTGTAAAGATGATATCAGATTATATCAGATATGCTGCTATTTTGTGAATTATTGTAAATATCAAATTGTACATATTATATTATTATCTGTTATTTATCTTTCTAAGTATTTGTTGCTGGCATTTTGCAGTTTTTCTTTTTTGTACTGTGACAGTGACACTGTAAATATCTTATCTTGTATTATTTTATCTTATCTTATCTTATCTGGAGAGCAAAGAATGTCACAAAGATTGATTTGTTTATGGGGTAATTTTAACTGAAAGAGCCAGACAGATTCCTCGAAGTTCATGAACTCAGTCACACGGGGGTTAAAGAAAACTGTAACTTACTCTGATGACATGTGACGCACAGCGAGACATGGGAGGAGCATCTACAGCAGATCAAGTATCTGTGCAGCACCAAAGTGTGAGTTTAGAAAGGGGAAGGGCTCATCAGGTGAGCTGTGAGGTGGCGCTCTCTGAAAATCAAAGCTATTGTTGATTTTCCTGTTCCCTGTCCCTGAAAGCAGATCATGCAATTTCTGTATGAGTGTGGGTTTTACCAGTGTTTGTTCCCAACGTCAGTGCCATTACACCACTGACCAGTGTGCTCATCAGAAAGAGGTGAGGTGATCTGAAGAGTGTCAGGAGGTTTTAGCTCACATCAAGGCGCCCCGGTCCTGAAAGCTGCTGACATTAGCTCACTGTTCTCTCTGGCTGTGGATGCATGTGATGCAGGAATCAGAGCTGCCCTCATTCAGTCAGGTGAGGACAGTTACAGTGACATACTATTAAGAAACTAAACTTCAACAAGAATATTGAAATTGAGAAAGAGGCTTTAGCCTTGGTGTTGGCCCTGAAGCGTAGTGAGGTGTGGGGTTTATGTTGCCCGTGGTGACAAGATAGTGGTTTATTCAGACCACAGTCCATTAGCTTCCCTGATCAGGTACCAGGATGCCAGTGCTCAAGTGCTCAGATGGAGCCTGGTGTTGTAGCTGTATAACATTCGGGTCAAACCCATTTAAGGCAGGAATAATGTTTTTAGATGTATTTTGAGTGAAGAAGTGAAAAACAGAAGAAATGGTCAGTTCTCTTCTTTTCATTTTTATTTATTTTTTATGGGAGGGGGGGAAATGTCACACAGGGGTTGTCACCTTTCATTTTTGATTGGTTGTCAATCTTCAAGAGGGTAAATACTATGAGCCAGCCTAAGGACAGATGCCAGGAGGGAAGCTATATTTATGCTTGAGCATGGTGCGCTGCGGAGTAGCTTTTGTTGGGGGCAGTGATGGACAATGACTTATGGTCTTCATCCCTTATTGGTTTAGTTTTTGTCTGTGTCTATTTCTTGGCCTAACTGAACTGAATCCATCATCAACCTCCATGCATGGCGGCTAAATGGGGTTAATCTTGTCTCTTGAGAAAAAGGCAAAAAAAAAAAAAGTGGAATGACAAACTGCAACTCAAAATTTTCATCATTCAAAACTAGAGTTACAATGTGAAAGAAATGTGATTTGCAGCTAAAATCACAGTTTGTATTGTCTGACTTTTGGATTGCAAATCGCAGTTTTTCATTTGCACTTCTCAGTTTTTCTGAGTTTGGTCATAGAGAGCTGCAGGTGTGACATATTTCTGTAGGCCAACCCTGAAGTTAGCATCACCCTGATTCCCTCGACAAAAAGCCTAAGGGATTTTTACATTGTCTTTTAGATTATTGCAGAAAATAAGCTCTGTGAAAAACAAAAGTTTATGATACTGACACATTTTACTCAGCAAGATAATCTTTTTGAAGCCCAAATACAAACACCAGAAGTAAAAAGCTAATGTTAGGCTAGGCATGACTTTATCGTCACCACCACTAAACTTCTGTAATAGATATAAATTGTGCCCTGAATGTAAAAAGATGAAAACAGGTGTTAAAAATGCACTCTAATTCACTTTCTTTTAATGCTTGACAAAATTAATTTGAAATAACAGTTTATAATGTTTCTTTCTTACTAAAGTTAGTTTACAAGAGTGCAGCAGATTAAAATAGCTGTGGCAATGGGGGAGTCCAGTTTACCATAATGAACAGATGAAATGAAAAAGCATCAAGAGTTTTACAAGTGTGGTTCCACTATGAGCTTCATTGCTCCTTAGTTATAAACTCTCCAAATGTGTGGAGCGCTACTGTCAAGCACATCGCTCTGAAATCTCCCGAGGATCTTCAGTTGGGTTGAGATTTGGTGACTGTGAAGGCCATAGCATATGATTCATATTATTTTCATACTCATCAAAACATTCCGTGACCCTGAGTCCTGTTCAAGAGGGCACAGTCATCTCCTGTCAGGTTAGAAACAGTCAGAGCCCGAGGTATTATGTTTTCGGGTTGTGTGTCCGTCCGTCACATTCTCATGAACGTGAAATCTCTGTAAAAAACCTTGAGGGAACGTCTTCAGATTTGGCCTAAATATTATTTTGGACTCAAGGATGAACTGATTAGATTTTGGTTGTTGAAGGTCAAAGGTCAAAGGTCAAGGTCACGGTGACCTCACAAAACATGATTTTGTCCATACTTCCCAAATGCATACACTAATTATGACACAGGATGAAATGAAGTGAGGACATTTTATATCCAAAAGGTCAAAGGTCAACTTCACTGTGACACTGTGATAATGTTCTGAGAACACTTATTAACACTATTATTCAATGTTATCACTAAGAAAGGACAGATTGTGATCATATTTCCTGCAACTTGATAGGTTTGGCGGAGGGATACAACCACGAGGCGGTAATTCTAGTTCATCAGGAGGTAAAGACTTAATACTAATACTGTCAGAGAGCATGTTATGGTGATAATTGCATAATAATATGCAATTGTACGGACGATTCAGCATCTGTTATGTTTCTCCACTCAGGTTTTTCCATTTGTCACCTAATGGACACATCCACACCTATAGGCCATTTTAATTTAAGGGTATTTACAATCATTTTAAGATTAGATTGCTTGAGAAGTAATGGGTGATGATACCGCTGCAGGTTGCTCAGTGTGTGCTGCAGTGATGTAACTGCTATTATAGCATCTGCGTGTGATCATTTCAGCATTTCTTCAAGGCCGAGGAGCCGAAGACAAATCTGCTCCTGCAAGGCAAAGACTGAGTACAGAATGATGTCAGTGTGTTAGTTGTGTTGCCAGCCCTCTGACAGATCAGATTGTGAGGATGAGGGGGGGAATCTGTCATGGCAACATCCCTTCGTACGTTGTAGAGATGTCACTGATGCTGCGGGTGGGACTGCGATGCTGCACTTTGGGGAAAACCGGAGCTGCTGATGGTTTGAGCCTGCCAGCGAAATCGGGGATCTGGAAACAGCAGCATGAGGGAGAGAAATATGGAGACAAAGGCTAAAAAAAGTGCAAACAGATTTATTTGGCCTGTACGTGGTGGGCTTTGGCTTTCACCCTGTGGCACTTGTAAATCAATAATTGAACGGAGCGAGGATAATAGCTACTACACACACCGTACACCCTCAGCATGGTGACGAAAACTCATTTGGAGGCAAAATAAATTGCTGCTCATGGTCCAGAGTTGCTCACCTGTCTCCTTTCAGTAGGATGGATGTAGGGTGCTGTCGGTCGTGCACACATTAGCTGGTGCGCTGGGATTCTCTCAGTGCTTCACATGTCCTCCACCATATAAAGCATTCCTCTGGTCCCTCTCCCACTTACCCGTCACAATAAGTCTTAAAGGTGTGACCTGATCCCTCATCTCACAGATTAGAAAAGAAACCCAGTCCTGGATCCAGGAGGCACCCCCTGTGGTGAGGTTACTGTGGTAATTCCATGATAAGAGTGTGAAATACTGGAGCAGGTAGATTCATGAGGTGTATTTGTGGATAAAGATTTTACTGGAAAAGAGATGCTGACTGTTTAGGGATGAGAGGAGAGAGCTGCTGCTCTCAGGGATTTGTATGCAGGCCCAGAGCAACTTACAGTAACTCTAAGCTTCACTGAGTACCTTGGTAGAAGTCTACATACAGTTGTTTTTTTTTTTTTTTTTGTCAAAAAGGTGCTGAAATGTCAAAAGGCCAATGTCAGCTCTCTCCCTCATTGTCCTGTAGTCAAATGTTATCAGCCATGTAACCCAAGGAATGTAACCCACAGGACATGACTTATGTCCAATGCCAGCTCTAATGCAAGCAGTAGGAAGGTGATCATTGATGTAGGGAGGTGTTAAGATCCTGCCCTAAAACATTTTTTTTTTTTTTACTATAAATGTGATCTTTCTCCAATTTTAACCAAATAGTTTAGTAGCCTCATTTTTTATCTTTACTTTTTTACCATATCTTAACAATAGATTAGATGTCATAATTACATCTGTTCCCACATGGCATCATAAACACATGTACCATATGCTCCTGCAGTCAGAGGTGGACAAAATAAACAGCTCCATCACTTGAGTCAGAGTACAGATCCTCCTGGTCGAATATGACTCAATACAAGGGAAAGTTGTTCTGTTAGATTTTACTTGAGTTGAAGTACTTGAGTACTTGATTTTAAAAATACTACAGTATTCAGAAGTACTTTTTTAATGTCAACTCGACTGTTGTATTGTTCCACATTTACAAAACCTAAGGACTCTGAAACAACTTACTTACTGACTGACTGACTGACTGACTGACTGACTGACTGACTGACTGTAGAACCTGTAGAATAAAAAGACTGTAGAATATGATACAAAGCTGATAGAAATGGACATAAAAACACAATTAAATCAACAAAAGGAGGTGTTGTTGTTTTGTATTTCTTCTTTTTCAGGCAATGATGAAGATTGGTTGTGATAAACACAGCACAAGATTCAAAATGAAAGGAATCTTTCTTTATTTCTGAAGTGTAGTCATATAGGTCTCTGACAGGTTCAAACATGACTGACAGTGGTGGAGTTGGCTGTGATTGTTTTTTCTCCTGTGATGAACACAGTGTATGGTCTATCGTATTTTTCAAAATAAAAGAAGGACTAAACTTTTTGCTTCAAAATAACGAGAACTGCATAGAGACTTTGTGGAGTCAAAAGTATAATATTTTTCCTCAAGTGTAGTGGAATATAAGTCAGACGTTTCCATAAAGAATTATACTAAAGTAAAGTACAAATACTAGAGTAACAGTAACAGTACTCTAGATAATATACTTTACTACTGTTCAGCTTCTGTCTGAGACTCTGCTCCATGTTGACATGACTGCATCACATCATTTCTGTTGATGTGTCAGCTGCACATTCATGCTGCCAATCTTCTGTTCTACCACATCCCAAAGATGTTCTACTGGATTCAGGTCTGCAGAAGCATTATCCTTTAATTTAATTGTCAGATACCGTGACAAGATCATTGTCAACTGTTACTGGTCATGTTTCTGTGCTGTGATGCAGTCTAAATCCTCATTGCAAATCTTCAAACAAACCATTCCTGTGCAAATAATCACATTATTGGTTTGTAACAGCTTTTTCAAGGATTTGTTAAATAAAGGGGAGGCTGGATGTAGGTCTGTAGTTGGCCAAAACATCTGGATCAACAGAAGGCTTTTTAAGCAAAGGGTTAATTACTACAACCTTAGATCAATTTTTATGTCCGGTGTCAGTCAGAGCCGCAGGCTTATTGTTTTCGTGTTGTCTGCCTGTTTTATTCTCATGGACACAACATCTCAGTAACGCCTTGATGGAACATCTTCAAATTGGGCACAAACATTCACTAGGACTCAAGGATGAACTGATTTTGAACACATTTTGGTGGTGAAAGGTCAAAGGTCAAGGTCACGTGACCTCACAGAACACAGTTTTGGCCTTGTGAATGCAAGTCTCAAGAACTCTTCAAGTGAATCCCTTAAAATTTGGTTTAAATGTCCACTTAGACTCAAGGATGAACTGATTAGATTTTGGTGGTCAAAGGTCAAAGATCAAGGCCAGTGTGACCTCACAAAACACTTTTTGGCCATTACTTAGGACTTCACTCAGCAATTATGACAAAACTTCACACTAATGGTTCATATTTTAATGAGTATGGATGAACAGGGATGTAATCTGAGTGGAGGAGGTGATTCTAGTTCATATATAAAAATGTTGGTTAGCAACATGCATTTGGAAGTCATCACTGAGCACAATCAAGGGGGTCTGATGAATCAGCATCAACATTGCTTCTGGTATTTGGGTTGATTTTCACCCACACAGAGGATGGGTCTCATCATGGCTGTTCAGAGTGATACCAGCAGCATTTTGAGATCGGTACAGCATGACTCAGATTACCATGACATTTGGTTTGACTATTCATGGATGATTACTGATGATGTGGGTAATCCCCTGATGTTTTTCCATGCAGTCCAAAGGAAGGAGCATGTCGGTCAGTGCTTGGTGTATTTTAAATAGTTGTTTTTTTTCCACAACAAAGAGCTCTGTGGCACAGAGAAAAATGATCCATCAGGCTTTGGATACACACACATAATACTTGTAGTAGTAGGGCACATTTAATTACATCATCTTCAATTTTCTTCTAATCCCATAAATAGAATCCTTGCTTTTTCGTTTAGGCTGTGTACATGCCTAGGTGCATACTGTATGTGTCTGAATTCAATTGTCCCGGCAGAGATTAAACTGAATGTAAAATCTGGATTATATTTTTATGAAAATTCTCAAACTGCATCCAGAGAAAATGAGAAGGTAAAGGGGCGTTTGGAGAGCAGCACCTATGAGGGCTGTTCCACTAACTGCTTGTATTTCTTTACTGTCCACCAGCCTCTGCAGGAGGAGCAGAGAAGCACATTCATTTTTGACGATGGGATCAATAAAGAGATTTTTGCCCCCTTTTCCTGTCCTCCTGACACAGACACATCTAATTTATTGTTTACCTTGCACTTATTGAGTTTTGAACATTGTTAAATCATACCTTTCAGCTGAACATTGTTAAATCATACCTTTCAGCTGTTTAATTTCACCTTGCGCTAGACCTTCATTCCCCCTGAGCATTCTGTCTTTATGCATGCTATCTGCTCTGAGTACAGAGGAGGGATGAAGAGAACGGGGAGAGGGAGAGCCAGAGAGAGAGGGAGAGAGAATAGAAGCAGAGGGTGCTAATGAAGCTTTCCTCTCCATTATTTTGGTCTCTCCCCTCTCCTATGGCTTAGGTGCTCCTGCATAAAATGCTGATGTGGTTCCCCCCACCCTCCCCCAGGTCTTTCTTCTCCATCTCTTCCCTGTGGCAATAGATCAGATTTCCTCCAGGGAAATCATTACTTGGCATCATTACCATTCCCAACACTTTTATGTACTACCCCTTGTTTCCTCACTCCATTGCTTGATTAAGTTTAGGGAGGGGAGCATAAGGGGGAAAAAAGAATACCTTTTAAAACCAGCCCCAATAAATAGGTCTTGGAGGAGTTGCTTTGATTGGGGTACTTTGAGGGTACCAGTGTGGATGCTGTCTAATGGGACAACTCCTTTTCTGTCCAAATTTAAAATAAAAAAAAAAAAGCCCCTCCTGTTTTTCCAACGACAGCCATGCAAAACTCTTCTTATTGGTGGTAGATGTTCCAGTTCAACCTTTATTAGCAATGGTAATGAATTTAGCAGGATGCTGACTGTGCGGAAGATGTTTGTTACAGCTGAGCAACGCCAGGATGTTTTGATCAGAGGGGACTGTAGCAGTGAGAACTGTTCTCAGTGTGTTGTGCTCCATCTTATTCTGAGACTCAGTCAGGTTTACAGTATTAGTCATATGTTGGCAGGTGCAAGAAATTTTTTAAAGTTTAATATCTCGCTCAGTCCGTGTCTTGGTCACTATTTTAGAACAATTTATGAGATCCTCATCAAAATGTTGGTTTGTCTTTATGTTGAAAAATAAATATCCATGTGTAAATGTATTGCATTTACCTATTATTACGTGTTTTAATTGTAGTGCTTACTGCACTAAATCTGTAGTTGTAGCTTGTGGAGCTGACATGATTAGTTGATTAGTGGACCAGCAGGAAATTAATCTGTTTTCCATTAAGAGGTCATTTAAATTGTTGAATTTGTCTGAATTTTCTGGTTTCAACTTCTCAGATGTGGACACCTGTTTTCTTTCTGTCCTCTCTGATATTAACTGAATATCTTTGGACTGTTGGTCTGATAAAATAAGCAATTTAAAAGCATCACCTTGGGCTGTAGAAAAATGTGATGGGCATTTTTCATTATTTTCTGACATTTTATAGACCAAAGAAAAGGACTCAGATTAATCAATATTAAAAATAATCAATAGTTGCAGGCTTAATTAACAGCATGTCTTTCCATAGTGGAAGAGGAGTTCTTCCTCTCATGCCTTTAGGTTATCCTATTTATTTATTACATCCTTTTGGTTTAACATTATGCATTATGCCGTTATGGCTTGCTTTAAAGGGGTTACATAATGTTTCCTGTGGCTCTGGACAACCTTTGACAGTGCTACTGTAGTGATGTCTTCAGGGTTATCTCAGGTTAAGCTGCATCTAAGGAATGTATCTGTAAATTGTACCTTCAAGTGTTTTTGGAGCTTGAAAAGTCAGGATGTCTTTGTCTCTGATGTATCAATGTTGATACTTCTTTTTTGGCTGGACGGCAACAGTGGGCCCTTTAGATGTGAACATCTGTGACTGACTGAGTCACTGAGTGACTGAGTTACACAATTGGTCAGCTGAATGCCATGTGACTGAGTCATGAAGTTACACTGAAGGTACAACATTTGTTGGGCAAGTGTTGGAGATTTCCCATGAACTCGCACAAACCGTTTTTATTAGGGGGGTGTTTACAGCCTACAGTGTTTCCAACTTAGTGCATTTGTTGCTAGATTTAGAAACATTTTTTTTTTCCAAAAAGCACCTAGTGATAAATCTAGCAACTTTTCCACAAACTTTACCTACATTCCATAGAAGAGAGTAGCTAGCAGGGGTTAAAGTTGGTTGGAACGATCCAGGTTATTATAAAGATCAGCTCTACGTGTGATTAAAAAAGTGTAGAAAAAGAGCAGAATTGCTTGTTGACCTGTATGGAGAAATGGCTTTCTGGTGTGAACAGCCAGGCTACTGCAACACAGAGTCAGACTGGTCACTATTTTAAACTTATTCAATAACAGAAACAGACAAACATGTAAATGAGAACAGCTTTATTGTGAATTTGTCTGTGAGCATATAGAGTTGGAGGGAAGCAAAGAGATAAAGAGCTGAAACCAGCTGATACTAAGCAGGATAAAAATAGGATGTGACGATGTTATTTACAGTGGTTCCACAGCAGTTTTCAATTATGTCCTCAATTTCACACATTGAACATACGCAGTCCAGCCATACACAGCACTATGCTTTGACCCAGTCTTGTTAAATGAACTATTTGTAAGTTTTGCTATCGCTACATAGGCAGTGTTAGCATTAACAGCTATTTACTTACCAGTCTGGAAGAAACGTTGCGAGTTCAGCATTAAACTTAATTCCTATACTCGCCAACAGCTGTCTCCAGAGGTGAAAATCAACACCAGTGTTAACTCTTGTCTCTATAATGTCTTTTCTTCTACTGAAGCATGCTAACCAGCTAGCCCCAGCCTGTCTTGTCACTTTCTGATAGCGACTGACTGTAGCCTCCAATCTGTCCTGAAGATGTAACGCTAATCAGAGGACATATTATAACCTTTTGTCTTGTAAACGCAACAATGGCCGTAGCTCTTGTCAAGTGACAATCACCTCCGCCCGCAAGAAACATTTGCATGGTCTGCAGCAGAGAAAACTTACATATACAAAAACTCCAAATTTAATAGAATGCAATACTAAATTGTTGGGACATCCCTTTAAGGTTGGGGTCTAAGAAATCCGATGAAAGATATGACATTTGTTTTTTTTTTGTTTTTTTACCATAAGTACCAATTTTCCATGTCAGCAAGATAACAGTATGCCATCGGGTTGGATTCTCTGTTAGAGTCCGACTGAGTCCAGAGGTCAGCAGCAGAAACAAAGAAGATACAGACTAAAATTGTATTTTGAGGCATGTAATTTAAAGAAAACTTGGACACTGGAAGACATGCTGTTTAAGGCAAGGGTGTATATTTGTGTGTGTTTTTACTCCATCTATGAATGGACCTTATGATGAGCACGTGTTTTCTGGTCAAGTGTTAATGGGACATGCCTTTGGTGCATTACCTGCTGTTTTAAAAAAAATCACTCAAATTAAGTAATTCACTCTAAGTAATTCATTCCCTGCATTGCTGTATTTTTAAGATATGTGCCACATATTGATAATTCATACTCATAGTTTTGGTGTCTTTGTTGTCCCTGCAGGCAGTCCCAGGTTTGTCCTGATGCCTCAGTAGTGCTGTATGGGGCTGAGAGGCCCTGGGGTACAGCCTCGGGCAGTGGCTTTGGCCCAGCCACTCTCCAGAGACAGTCCTTCTCAACCGGCCCACTCCATCTTTAGAGACAAATACAAGCACTCCAGTCTCCATCAGCAGCTACTTTGTCTCTCTCTTCTTCTTTCTCTCAAATTCTGTTTCTCTCCCGCTCTGCCCACGTATTCAACCCAAAGTGATTTACACCCTACAAGTGCTGCATGTGGGCGTGCTCTTTCAAAATGTGCAAGTAGGGTCAAGGATTCAGCAGTGGAGGCGGCCAAAAGATGTCTTTCATGATTCCACCAATGCAAATACATCTCGCCAGAGAGGAGGAGGGACATGGTGAGCTGCATGAAAAGGTATGAAAAGTAACATGTTGTAATCTAAACACATATTTATGATTTATCAGCAGCACAGCTGTTGTGACAAGCTGTCAAATGTTGATTCCAGTGCTAATACAGCTAACGGTGCAGTTTCTGATGTTGGGGTCATTTCTGTGGCAGCCTCACAATCCAACCGACTTTTCTCTGTTCCTGCTTTTCGCCAGATTAGAAATGAAGCTCTGTCAGCCTCTTCAGGCCTCTGTGGGCCACCTTGGCCTTTCAGGCTGGGGCTTGCCAGGGTATTAGGGGTGTCAGGTTCTATGACGGGACGGTGAACAGTAATTACAGCAAGGCCCTGGTCCCCGTCAAGATCCCCTGGTGTCAAGAGGACAGCGCTGTATTGGCAGGAGGAGCACCAGCCCTGGAGTCTCTAGAGGACCCATTAGGACAGAGGCCCAGTGTCCTGATCAAGCCAACCCCTGTGCACATCCACTGCACAATTACAGCTAGGCCCACTCATTTGAGCAGCTCACTGCTGTTGTTAGCGTCTCCTCAGTCCACAGCCTCCTTAATGACGCACTCAGTAGCGAGAACCGGCAGACCAGCAGTCAGCAGGGTGAGACGTGCAGGGTGAGTTAATGATGGGGGTTACGGCTTCCATGTGATGTTACATAAGATCTGATTGGAAGAGAGAGATCCTGACCTTGTGGTGCACTGGACCTATTACTGCAAAAACAACAAGTCTGCAGTCTTTTTAATAAGGATAGTTTTGGTCAATATTCTATTCAGGGTAAATTCTGGACATCTTGACACAAGAAAAGTATGAGAATATCTGAACATATGTGTGGTACAAATTACTGAACTGTATGTGAGATTACAGAATTACTGTTAAACTGGATTTGTTAATAACCCAAATAACCCATAAGGTTTGTTGTAACCTGTGAATCCAGACTGTCCAATTGTGAAGATTGTAGTGTCACTGTGTCTGAGATTTGTTTATTGTAAACTATTCTAACTGGAATTTGTTATTCAGAGAAGAGACTATGACCTTGTCCTCGTTGCAGTTTTGTATAAGAAGCCGAAAGTTTAAGCAGATTCTACACTGTTTCTCATGTGTGGAGCTCAGAATAAATACATTCATTTAAAACTACAGAGACTAACCAGAGAATGTTTCTTTATTCAACAATCTGGCAACTTGCCGGCAGGATTCCAATACAGCTGGACACAGGTAAGTACAAGAAGGATTTGATTTTCTTTTCCGTTTGTCTTTTCGGGTGTGCTGCTTGACTGGATAAAAGGGGAAAATTGTACCTCATCATTAATTTGTCATAAGTAGGATGAATCACTTAAAGGTGCCATATCTTCCTCTTCTCGTGTTTTATTTGAAGTGTTGATCCATAAGAAGATATATTTGTGGCTGTAAAAACCAAAAACCATTAACAACAAGTCAGTGAGCCAATCACAAGAGAGGAGGCTCTGAGCCTATCTTCTGATTGGCTGACTGTTTTCTGAGAGATTCAATAAAAATGTAGCACTTTGAGAAACCAGGTGGGTAGGGCTTGGGGCATGGCTGAGTGTGGTGACTGCTTTGTTGTGACATCACAAAGTTCCAGAAGTTCTGACAGCTTTTAAAGGGGGTGTTCGAATGTTGGCGGTCCTAGTGTTAAGACTCAGGTTCTGAATACAGGCTGTGTGCATTTCTCTGTGGACTGAGGCTTTGATACTTTCACAGTGTTAATATAGAACCTAGACCTGCTTTATAATCAAACAACATCTAACTAAAGGACATCTACCTTTATACTAAATGGGACCTTTAACTATATAGTGATTTGTTTAGACACTGAATTGTTTATGAGGAGCTCACCCCACTCCTGGTACGATACTGATTCGTAATGTACCAATGAGCGCAAGAGAGCCTGGTTGGGGATATGAAAACATTGAGAGTAGCAAAGAATCAAGTTATTTATATTCATTTATTCATTCATTTAAGTAACTCCTGAAAGTCTCCAATTGCACCGAATGGACTGTTTGTTTTGTGTAATTGATGCTGCCATTAATCTAATATGTTTTCAGGAACCTGGGGGTATATCCATTGCCATCTTTTACATGTATTTTTTTCCAACAGTTATCCATTGCTTATCTGTAAGTAAGATACGGCCTCTTGTGAGGTCTGACAGCTCTAAGAATCCAAGTAGGAAGAATTTAAAAGGGTCCAAAAATACCAAAACACCCACAGCAAAGAGAGAGAGAGAGAGAGAGAGAGTACCTGTATGAGCCTTATCTGTGTGTGTGTGTGTGTGTGTGTGTGTGTGTGTATGTGTTACAGACTCCAAACTAGCTAATGTGTCCTCTGTGGTGATGATCAGCTTCAAATTTTGTCATGATCCAACCTCAGTTCCTGGCTTGGTAGCGTGTGGAACGATATGTTGGCAGTTTATTATCAGCAAAAATTTTCTGCATGTGTGAAATATTGTGGAGTTTTTGGATATAAATATTTGACGCATTCTGACGATGGATTAGATTTTATGTCTATAAAGTGCATGTTATAGATCAGTTGAGATTCAGCAGAAGTAGTGATGCTAACAGGAAAGTGTTGACTGACAGATAAATGTGTTAGCCTACCAACTGGATTTGTTTGAAAAGTACCATACCTTGTTTGCTATATAATGATTTCAGTGTATTGTCTTAAATGATTTTAAAGGAGTTATCTCCAAGTTTTGCTATTGCTACATAGCTAATGTTAGCATTAACAGCTGTTTACCTACAAGTCCAGTAGAAACATTGTAAGTTAATCATCAAATTGTATTCCTTTACTGTCAACAGCAGTGGAATCAACGCCAACATTAACGCTTGTCTTGAAGTTAGCATGCTAACCAGTTAATTGTCACTTTCCGATAGTGAGTCACTGTAGCCTCCACTCTGCCCTGAAGACATAGCGCTGCTCAGAGGACGTATTATAACCTTTTGTATTGTAAACGCAACGATGGCCGAAGGTCATTCTCAAGTGACAATCACCACCACCCAGTTAGAAACGAAAGAAAAGTTCAGTGGCAGATAAATCTTAGAAATAAGCCCTTTAAATGTTATATTATGTTAACTCTGAAAATAACAGTCTTCAAACCTGTGTGCTGGTCAAAGCTTAGACTGTTTCAGTCTCAGGCTTGAACTTGTGTGGGTTTCAGTCTTAGACTAACAGGTGTTGTCTTTACGTATTTGCATTGGGGTTGAGCAATAATACTGCATTACATATCGCTTTATCATTTTACACATTTCTGTTGTCCTAATTATTTCAAGAAAACTGTAAAAAGCTTACAGAATTAGTTAGGTAAAGTTTTTTTTTTTTTATTAATGTTCTTGTTCCATTGCAACACATTTTGATTATTATAGTCTTACAGTTTTGAATGTGATTGTACAGGTCATGTGGAGGCTCGTGAATATTAGAAAAATATCCATATTAATAATGTGATTGATTTAAAACTTATCATCCAGCTCTAATATATGTTAGTTGTACTGAGGGAAGTGTATTGAATTTCCTTGTTAAGGTATTGTAATAAGAAAGAAAGAAAAGAAAGGTGGTGATGCTCCACTAATCCAATCTGGCAGATGCACTTAATCAAATACAAAAGAAATAGGAGAGTATTTTGTCTTGCCTTTTACCTTTGATATGAATAGAGAGATTAAGGGAGGTAATGGCCAATTGGGTTTTCATTTGCCCCCAGAGAAATACATCTGATGACTGAAAGACTATGACAAAGAAAGCTGGATTGGGACTTTCACAGGTAAAAGACAAAAACCAGGATCAGACTTTGTGCTCAGAAACAGAGGAAATAAGTGCAAATAGTAGAAATTCCCTCTACCTGCAAAAGGAATTGTAAAAGGAATCAATGGAGAAAAATGTCCCCTCTGACTACTATACTGTTTTATCATTAGATTATTAGTAGCTACTGATACATCAATGTCTAAGCAGAATTTTACTGTTGTAGTTGGTTGAGGTGGAGCTGATTTTTAAATGATTTTCATAGGACTGCAACTAATAATCTTTATTACGAATCAGTCTCCTGATTGTTCTTAATTCGATTTGATTAATTTTTAAGGTTTGTGAAATTTCAGAAAATAGTTTTATTGTAAGAATACAATAATTGCATAGTAAAGCAGCAAATTGGCCATTTGAGAAAACTGAACAAAGGAAAATGAATAATGGATGATTATGAAAACATTTATCAAATTAGTTTTCTGTCAATCAGCTAATCATTCAATCAACTAATCATTTCAGCTCTACTTGCATAAAATATTAGGTATAGTTTATAAGAAAGCATCATACACTTCATATGTTTTGTATGTACACAATATTTCCATCTGAAATGTGGAATAGGATTAGCATTTACTGGAAATAATCAAGGAAAGTATAAAGTAAAGTACTTGAGTACTTAGCTACAGTCCACCACTGGTCATCATCACATATGGTCAGAGACCAAAAAGAGTCTGTACCAGAGTTTATCAACTGCTCTCGCAATGTGGTGGTTACTGATACAGATTTATACAGCTGTAAATGTATTAAAGAAATGTAATCCACTGATTGGCAGACAATGAAATTTTCACAGGCCACACACACACACACTGACACACACACACACACACACACACACACACACACACACATACACACACACACATGCACACAGGGAGTGCCTCTAGCAACCCCACTGGGTTGTTTATGTTCGTTATCTGACTCTGAATAGCTGCTTGTTATGATTGCTACAGACTCTCTTCAAACTTTACTTGAACAATGTACATCGCTGCCACATTCAGGGATTTAGCCTCCCACAGCCTGAGTCGACAAAAGTCTCACCTGCATCGTGGGCTAAACACAAAAAGTCAATTTGGTTTGCTTTGTTTGGACCTCAGTTCCTCCTATTACAGTGCCCTTGAAAGCCGAAGATATGCAGGTTCAGGTTAATTGGTGACTCCAAATTGCCCATAGGTGTGGGTGTGAATTTGAGTATTTGATTGGCGACCTCTCCGGGGTGTTTCCCACCCTCGTCCAGTGTCGGCTGGGATTGGCTCCTGCCCCCTTGTGACCCTAAAAGGATAAGTGGTATGGCTAATGAATGAATGAATGGTTATATCTTGCAAGTCCAGTGGCAAATAAAAAGTCCTTAAACCTCAAATATATTTATTTGACGAATCCTTGAAGCTGAGCGACATAGACAGTGGTGCTTTGTGCAAGAGCTTACATTAATGCTATTGTACCTGATGTCAATTCCATTTTGTGATGGACCAGTGGTGGACTCTTGGCTTTCTATTCTTCTGCATCCATTCCATTGCATCCCAATAGCCAGCATCTCTTTACTTTCACCTTTGAGGGTCAGTCACGCATGGCAGAGAACTGTCCAGAGTTTCTGGGATTTGATTCTGCAAATGTAGCAGCGGTAAAGAGATATCTCGGTGACCTTATGCCCCCTGATGGAAGTGCATTGCTTCAATATGCCGATGATCTCCTAATGGTCTCCTCCTTGAGTGGAAGCCTGCAAAACAGACTCCCTTGTAACATAAGACCAAACAAGGTCATAAAGCATCGCTTGCCAAGCTGTACTTTTATCAGCCTGGGGTTCCTTACTTGGTGTACATTTTGGGAAATGGGCGCAAAGTAAAACTTCTGTCTGGAGTGCCTTCTCCACACATAAAGGCAGAAATACACTCTTTCTTAGGCATTATTGCCAACAGTGGATTCACAACTGTCCTCCAATAGACTCTGTGCTTCCTGCTGCCACATTGAACTCTGTACCTGACCCCACTTGATGAATTGAATGTATGGCAGTTACATTCAGAGACTTGAAAGCTGCTCTTACTGTACTTCAGTACCAGGCTTGGACTTTCCAGACTGTAAGTCGGCTTCTCACCTGTATGTGCATGAGAAGGCGGGCATTACCTCAGGCATTCTGGTTCAGAAACATGGCTCTCATTACCGACCTGTGGCTTCATATTCTTTGAGGCTGCCTCCTGTAGTTCAGGGGGATGCCAGCTTGTTTGTGAGCTGTTGCTGCCACAGCTATCTTAACTGAAAAGTCATCCCCCGTTGTGATGGGCTCCACATATAAAGTTTTTGTTCCTTACGCTGTTTTGCATATTCTGCACACTTGTGACACCCAGCACATGACAGCTGCTTATACATCAGGCTATCAGGTGACCATCATTTCCAGCTCAAACATTTCTGTTCATAGGGCTCCACTTTAAATATGGCAGCGTTGCTCCCGTTGGTTGAATCTGATCATTCTAGTTATGTATGACTGGTTGGTGCAGTTAAAGCACCTGGGCCTGATTTGCAAATTCTCATTCCAAATTCAGATTTAATTCTCATTTGTGATGGTTCAACAATTGGACCCCTGGATGCACAATATCTCTACGGTTATGCTGTTACCCCTGAAACAGGTGTTGTGGAAGCACATGTTAGGCCTCCTGAAACATCTGCTCAACAAGCTGAGTTGTATACCTTTACAGTTACATTTATTTACATTCCATTTATACTTATATGAGATATGTGATTGGTGAAGCCCATGATTTCAGTACACTGACACAGGTTTATGACATCATCCAGCAAACCAATCCGACGTTCAGCTCTTATATCCAACCTTTTGAAAACAATTCTCTTGCCTTCTCAATAGGCTACTATAAAATGTGCTGCTCACACAGCTGGTACTGATCCTGCTTTCAAAGGTAATGCATTAGTGGACAGCACTGCCAAACAAACTGCGCTTACCCCATCCCCTTTTGTACTACAAAGTACTTGTTTACGACTTTGTGTTCTTTTTCACTGCTGCCCAATTCTGCACCAAGCTAGCAAAAACAATCCAAAACTGGAATTACCGCCCCGTGGTTGAATGTGTCGGCCAATCTGCCAAGTTGCAGGAAATATGGTCATAATCTCTCCTTCCTGAGCTACAGTGTTGAATAATGGCCAGAGGTATTTTTGCAGAACATTATGATGTCACAGTGAAGTTGACCTTTGACCTTTTGGATATAAAATGCCATCACTTCATTTCATCCTTATGGACATTTGAGTTAAATTGTCTCATAATTAGTGAATGAATTTGTGCGTTATGGCCAAAAATGTGTTTTGTATGGTCACAGTGACCTTGAACTTTGACCTTTGACCACCAAAATATGATACTTTCGTCCTTGAGTCCAAATGAATCTTTGTGCCAAATTTGAAGACATTACCTCAAGGCGTTACTGAGATACCACATTAACGAAAATGGGATGGATGGACGTATAGTCCGACGGACAACCCCAAAACATAATACCTCTGTCACTGGCGCCAAGGCATGACCAGATGTTTTGCCTTTAGTACTATATTTCACATCAAGTGTTAATGGGAAGACCTATGTCCACATGTGTAAGATGACATCTTGCCGAACTATTTTGATATGAACAGAGAAATCCATGTCAGCTAGCTCTGACTAACCATCTATACAGTTTCACCTTCAGGTTTCTGACTGCCTGCCAGAGCCTGGAAAAGAGGCTATCCTTTGTAAGACAAGAGATTTTTGGTTTAGGAAGTCAAGTTTCTCTGTCTCTGAGGCAGAAAGGACAATGGCAGGTGCTGCTGACCACAAGAACCATCCTAAAGGTGGAAGGGTTTTGCTTTCATCCTTCTGGTGGAAGACAGTCACCAGAGTGCATGGGCTCAGACACACAGACATCCTGATTTTTCACACATTTTCCAGAGTACTAGGAAAATAGCACTGTTGTGAAAAGACAGCAACCATCAGGGGACATCAGAAGATGCATCACACAAAGAAAACAAAGGTTTCATGAGTCAGCTAAGTTGGAAGTAAACCTTTGCCACTCCCCACCTTGTTGACTCCAGGAAACCTGTGGTGAAAAATCTTGGACCACTTCCAAGTAAGACTGTTGCAACGAGATTTGGACAAACTGTGAAACCAGTATCAAGACTTCACTTATGGGCTATAGACTTGGATGTGATGTTTTAAGGGCAGAATAATCCCTTTTACACTAGGAAGGTTCTTGTTATCTACCCATAACCCTAGAGTCGAGGTCGTTCTTTGGTATTATTCCATGTGAAAAAGGGGAAATCTTTAGATAATACTGAGCCAAGGGACTCAAGTAGAACAAAAAATGTATTTTTTTGGGAAAAGAGAAGGTTATGAAGTTAGTTGTTATTTCCTATCCAGTAATCAAGGTGCACTGAACTGAACACAGGATCTCAAAACCTGACTGCAGGGCTTTGCTCCCTTCTCAACTGCACTTAAATACACTGAGATTCTTTGTGCTTCTCCTGCACCACATTTCAGAGAAAAATATTGCACATTTTACTTTACATTTATTTGACAACACCTCTGGGCGAAGGCCTCAACGGAGATACCAAACTGTGATTGGCTGCTTGTTTTTTTTCCCTTACATGGCTCTGATACCGAGAGTTTGTTGAGAGTGAAAACAACATTAAAGAAGTTCAAGAAAGACTGTCTTTTTAGTAACAGAAATGTAAAAAAATCAATCTTTATTCTTATTATTTATGCATTACTTGGACAATACTGTACTGCAGGAAGTAGGACTTTGTATTGCTATCAGAATGGTGAGAAAAAGGTAACTTACAAAGGAAGACAGACTGGTTGGTCAGAGGTTCATCCTACAGCAAGATAATGACCCAAAACATTAGGGTGATGGAAGACCAGCTCAGTCTCCAGACCTAAACCCCATGGAGCTGGTTTCAGATGAACTGAAGAGAAGGTGAAAGCAAACCTACAAGTGCCACACATTTGTGTGAACCCCTGCAACAAATAAACAGTTTTCTTGTATGAACTCCTGTTGCCCTTTCATACATGTAGCACACAACGGGAGACGCGTCAGACGTGTTCTCAGACTCCGATTGGTTTCAGCAAGGGATGGCGCCTCAATAGAGCACGCAGGAGACACGAAAGAAATGTCCACTCGCTTGCTGTGCATTATCTGGACAATGAGCTACTCTATTCACACATGGGCTCAATCGGACATTACACAGACTTAATAAAGGGAGCTGGCAGGGTACAATCCATTCAATGTCGAGACAGACTGATTTGGATCATTTCAGGGTTGCACTACATGTATGAAAGCACCAAATGTTCCATTCCTGTTGTAGGAAGAATGGATTGAGTGTGTTCAGCTGCTGAATGAGTCGAAAAAATGTAGGATATAAGATTTCATGATTCCTTTGCAAAAAAAATCTGAAATAATGGAGGTGCTCTAAACCTTTTGACCGGTGGTTTATTGCGTATATACCGTTTGATTTCCATCGCCTGCTTTTACATGTAACTTGAAAGTTAGTGGGTGTGTGTAGCGTGTATGTAGGAGGCCTATTGCTTTCTGTATTTTCTAAAACTGCACCTCTGTTTATCGCTGATACACACATTTCTCCTCAGATCCCCCATCTGCCCTGTTTGATTACACTCATCCTCTAGAGAGAGGGGAGGAGAGAGAGAGGGAGCAGTGCCTTTGAGTCTCCTCCGCCATTTCACACAACAAAATAAGACGTTTCATCACACAATGCTTCTCCACCAAATGAGCTGGGTGAAAATTGCCTTTTGAATAATCCGCTTCTTGATTTTTTTTTTCCTTTTTTCCTCCTGAAAGGTTTTCTGAAGGTTATTGTTGAGAATAATGCAGCTCCTGCCCCCCTGCAGATGACAATCATCTTTCCAATTTGTTTGAGATTAGGTCATATGGAAACAGCACATCGTAAACACACAGTGTCTGTATGCCAGTGATGGAGAATGGAGAGGGTGGCACCGTTTCCCCCTGTTCTGGGTGCATCCAGCTTTGATTGCCATGACACTGGCAGTGGGAGAAACCAGGGCAACAAACAAACAGAAATCCACAGATCTCTGTTACTAACTGGGAGAAAGAGAGAAGGCGAACCCCCACCCTCCTCCCGAAGCAGCATGACCAGATTGGATGTTTGATTTGTGGCTGGATCAGTAAACACACTACGGCTTCAGCTGCTTCTTTTGATTCAACATAAATCATATCTGAACAAACAAACGAGTTCTCAGTGTTTGAGATACGACAGTATTGACATCAGCGGTGCCATCTGAAAAGAACATTAATATTTCTCTTAGCACTACTAGAGGCTGACTTTTATCACTAAGACACTTAAAATAGCATTGCAGTGAATGGCTTCTGTTGGTCAGCTGTGGTGTGTGTGTGTGTGTGTGGGAGGTGAATTGCAGTAATTTTCCTTGCATGGCTGAAATGGTAGACTGAGGCCTAAAAGGGCATCTGCTAGAGGTTAACCTGCTACATCAAAAGAAAGATTTCTGAGACCCGGGAAGCTGAATGCCTGCAGAACCCCTGACTGCACCCAGGCTAATGGCAGGCAGATTCCTCAGTGGTGATAACTTGCCTAATGCGCTCTCTGAATAGAAGATCAGTTGACTGGGGTCAGATTAGCACTCGAACATGTGTTTGAGATGCAGCTACACAATCAATGGGGCGCTAATTGTTTGTCTCAGAGACATCGACATCTTTTGCTATCTAGACTGTCAATAATCAGCTGGGTTGCTTTTTGTGAAGAGACAGCATGATACCGTAAAGCACAACAATAAAGATTAGCCGGATAATTACACAAAATGACAAATTTAATCTACTGCTAAACAAGTGTGGAATATATTTAAAACATTTTCAAGTATATGTTGCGTGCCACAGGTAGGCTATTTGAAGAAAATTAAAATTCTAAGGCTCTTCTGGCAACCCTGGAAGGCTTTGTTCATTGTTCATTACAGCCTACTAGACATACATGTTTGACAGAGTGAACAACATACTGATTTTGCTATTCTTAGAGCTCAGTCATGCCAACATTCGCCTCGTGCTTCTGCAGAGCTCAACTCTGATGAACTCTTGAGATGCACATTTGCATCATTGTGCAATTGCAGTCTGAGAAGTGAAGGGTCCAGAGTGGAGAAAGATATCATATTAGCTGTATTGTACCATGCAGTTTTATATAACCTTTCCCTGACATAGTGGGTAGTACAAATATATTAACTTATTGTTCCAGTTAAAAACCAAGAGTAGCCTTTAAACCAGACCAATCAGCAAGCTCATGTTTATTCCTCCCTTCCTGCTCAGACAGCTTTCCATCTGTCCTGAGACAAGTCAGACCAATTATAATCATTTATCTAAAATGGGGCAGGTAGATACGATGACTGACAGAGGAATGCTGTTAAAGCATTTTCGTTAACAACCAAGATGGCTGAAGTGGAGAGGTCTGTTGAATCCCAATTGCGACAGTATTAAATGAACTGAATGGACTATTTTCTCTAAAGGAAGAACAAACAACAGCACTTAGAGCGTTTGTTGATAAGGAAGATGTGCTCGCCATACTACCGACAGGATTTGGTGAATGTTTAATGTGCGACCCTGCTCTGAGCTACATCATGTTTCACTGCTATGATTGGTTGTAGGTCTACCCAACTGTGTCCAGTTTTGATCTGTGACCGTTGATAACGCCCCTGGAAAAATAAAAAAATGAACTGAGAGGTTCCAGATTCGCAAATGGGTGTGTTGGTGCCTGGCTAAACCAAGAGCTCATGTAGTCAAGAACTACTTTCTAGATAGTGTTAAAGCATCAATAACTCTGTAATGTATAAAGACGCAGTCTTTTCTTTCCCGCCTTCATCCTCCCCTCCTTGTGGTCATCTGTATTGTGTTTTAATGCAGCCCAGTTGACAGTGTAATTGTTCTCATTTACATGTTTTTCTTTTTTGGGTGTCAAACATCGTAGCAGATAAGACATACATAGAAATAGATTTGATCTCAACAGAAGTAAGGTTGCTGATAAAATGTACAGCTATAGACTTATGACCGCAACATCGTCTAATATAGAAAAACATAAATAAAGGTTAATGATAAGAATAATGATGAGGGAGTGACTTTGCGCCACCTGGTGGCAGAAAAGAAAACAGATTGTTGGGTTTTATGAGACTGGAGCAGTGTCTGAGGATACTCCATTCTTACTGCAACTACTTAACAGGGGCACTGCAACCACTCTACAGTGGAAAAGACACAGGGAAACAGTATCGGATCATCAAAGGAGCTATGTTTTGGTATTGCTATATAGCCAACGTTAGCATTAACAGCTACCAGTCCAGAAGAAACGTTGAAAGTTCAGCATCAAACTTCATACCTTTACTCACCAAGAGCTGTCTCCAGCAGCGGAAAGGAACCCTCTTGTTTTCATTTTATTTCTACTGAAGTTAGCATGCTAACCAGCTAGCTGTGGCCAGGTTGGTCTGTCTCATCACTTTCTGATATTGAGTCATTGTAGCATCCTTACTGCTCAGAGGGTGTATTATAGCCTCCTGTATAGCTCTCGGCAAGACTTGTAAGGATACAGCTGTGAAAGGAGCTATTTGTAAGTTTTGCTATTGCTACATAGCCAATGTTAGCATAAACAGCTCTTTACTTACCAGTCTAGAAGAAATGTTGTGAGTTCAGCATCAAACTTCATTCCTTTACTCACCAAGACCTGTCTCCAGAGGTGGAAAGAAACCCTTTTATTTTACTTCTATTTCTATCACTTCTTTTCTACTACTGAAGTTAGCATGATAACCAGCTAGCTCCAGCCTGGCTGGACCGTCTCATCACTTTCCAATAGCGAGTCACTGTAGCATCCAGGCTGTCCTGAAGCAGTAGCTACTCAGACGACATATTATAACCTCTTGTCTTGGAAAAACAACAATGACTGAAGCTCTTGGTAAGACTGCTAAGTAAACAATTGTTATGCTACATTGGCTATGTAGCAATAGGAAAACTTACATATAGCTTCTTTAAACTCAAAATGTTAAAAGGTTTCATCTTCTTGTGAGTGTGAACCTACTTAACTTTGAAGACAACCTGCCAATTGATTAATGAGACATCCTGTATACAAATTGTGTGTGATGGTGACGAAAATGAAAAAAAATGAAGGGAAGTGTGTTGTAATATTTGTTGTGTACAAGGTCAAATTGTCGACTGTTAGCAGTAATGAAAGATCAATAGGGTTTATCCTCTGGTCTATATAATTCAATCTTATTATATATATCATAAATAAGCTGGTACTTTTTAATTTTTTTATCTTCTTGGGACAATGAATATTCTCAGAAAAGTTCACATAATTACAGCCCTTAGTTTTGAACATACCTTGTCATGGACTTTGCCATGTGGTGGTGGAACAAGGGTCAAGAGTACACCAGATTTAGTAGGACACACTCTGTGGGGACCACAAATATCCAGATTAAATTCAGCATGGAATCTCTCTACACCTCATCAGGGATGTCAAAACAGCTGTTTTGACAGTTGATGGAAAAGCAGCTTTGACAGGCATGACTGAGGTGTAGCAGCAGCTGCATTCCTAATACCACAGCTGTTATGTTTGAGTGTTGCTTATAAAATTAAAGAACATTATATGGAATTAGTTCACTGCTTCATGACTCTTTTTATCTATTGTGACTGAGATTAAGGCCCCACAATGGTTTCGACTGGCCCTGAACAGTGCCAAAGTGGGTCTAGTTTTAATGCACTACACAGATTACTAGCACAGATGGAACATCTACATAATTCGTGATGAGATAGCTCTTTAACAACAACTTCAGAGAGCCATAATTTTGCGACAAACAATCATTATCCAAACAATAATACATTCATTTGATGTTTGTCTTTTCTTTTTATAGAACAAAAGTCATCATTTGTTTTGACTGGTGAATCAGTAATGGTGACCTGAGTGTTGTGCATTGTTACTGAGGGCTGACTAATCTTTCAGAGGGTTGTACTCAGTTGAGTAGTACACTCAAATCAGACCAAAAATACAAAAGTCTATTATCCCTGCAATAAAGAGTTAATGACCCAACAACGGGAATATATTTGCCAGGGCGCCCATCTCCTTGAAAGGGCCAAAGGATAAGGAGTCATTAAAGCAGTGTTATCTGGTCCAGATAGCATTGGCATGTCTGTGAAGATCATTATTTTTGCCCCTGGAGCCGTTTGGCATAGGAGAGCAGGGCTAACTGCACACCCAACGCTTACTCCAGGGTCAGCTGTGACACAGGAATGAAGACGCTAACGATACACAGCCTGGCAGTTAATGCCTTTTCTAAATGGTCCTAATGACTATAGACCTTAATGTGGGAGAGTTTGGGCTCTCTGTTTTTCTTTGTGCTTTGTCAGTTCACTGTAGCTGCCAGGGACATAGCCGAGTTGTTTCGTTTTCATTTTCTTTACTTTTCGCAGGCTTTCTTCTACTTTGATGTATATTTCTTTTCTTCTGGAGGGAGGGGAGTACACATCTTACAGCCCCTTACAGCTCATGGCCCCACTGAGCTGTGAGTGGTTTATATTGTAATAAAGACTCTTAAATAAAACACAGTTTTGCAGTGTTGTGCCTCCCAGTTCAGCCTTCCCTTTGGTAAAGTTGAGTGTTTATGTGAAGGAATAGCCCAAATTTCAGACCGATGCAGGGGAGCAAGAAGAAGCTGGCTTTAGCTCAGGCACAAGTAACTTGTAACTTGTAGACAGAGAAAATGTTCAATGTGGTTCACCTCATGTGGTGATGTGAAAGAAAAGAAAGAAAGTGTATTTTTAGTTGACTATAGATTTGCAGTTTTCTAGATTCTAAACAAAGCATTACCAGTATTTCCTATGGGGCAATTTCAATTACTATAATATAATGATGGGCGACATCACAGCTCCCCAAAAGTTTGAAGCCAAAACATTGCCCGTCTGTGGCTGGCTGCAGCTGCAGCTGATGTATGGTATACATGATATACATGAACCTTTCCCCTCCATGTTGGTGGGACATGGGCCAGACTAAAAAACCAAAGTACACGTCAAATAAATTTCCCTCAAAGATGGTGTCTGTCATTTTAGGTAGTTCTTCACAATGATGTATGTTCGAATGGTCATTTGTCTAATAAGTTTGGTTTTAATTCGTTATTTGATGCTGTAAAATGGGAGTGTGACATCATGATTGACAGCTGCAACTGACTTGTGATTGGGGTGAGTTGGTTTAATGGCGAGACCTCGATACCGCAGCTCCGCCGGCCGATCACCACTGCACAAACTGTGGTTACAAATGATGTCACCAATACAACATGGCAGCACTGATATCCGAGATATTTTGGCTTCAGTTTTGTAAAATGGAGACGTGTTACTCATCTTAATATGCAGTCATTGGGCTACAATCAGATTGTGTATAGTAACCGGAAAGTGGTGATGCTAACAATTGCTTGTAGACGTGTAAAAACAAGATGAAGGAATGTTGTATTTTTAGTTTATTAATACAGTAATTCATAAAGGTCAATTCATGTTTGTACTGTGAATTAAAAATGAGGTACAGGAACTAAAAGAGGCTTTCTGAGATATCGTGTTCATAAGAATGGGATGGATGTAATACAGAGGGTCAGTCAACTGGAATTGTGCTGATTGATATTAGCCATTGTTTTTTAAATAAATGTCCAGTACTTTTATTTAGAACTGTTAAGAAGCTTTAATTGGAAAATTAATTTCAAATTTGTTTATGGTGGGGGTTGAGGGTGTCATGACCCGTCAAGTTACTTGAGTTCATGGTTCTTTGTCCTTTATGTTCCCTGTTTTATTTTGGTACCATTGTCTGGTCCCCTCCATGTCGAGAGGAGCCAGTTGAGGTGGTTCGGGCATCTGGTGAGGATGCCTCCTGGACGCCTCCCCGGGGAGGTGTTTCTGGCATGTCCCACCGGGAGGAGGCCTCGAGGCCGACCAAGGACACGCTGGAGGGATTACATCTCGCAGCTGGCCTTGGAACGCCGCGGGATTCTCCCGGAGGAACTGGTGGAAGTGGCTGGGGAGAGGGCCGTCTGGACCTCTTTGCTGAGGCTGCTGCCCCCGCGACCCGGATCCGGATAAGCGGGAGACGACGAGACGAGACGAGACCATTGTCTGGTCTTGTTTCAGATCCTGCATCCTGTGTGATTACCTGCCCCAACCCAATGTGTTTCACCTGTGTCTCATTGTCTCCCCTGCCTTAGATTATTTAAGTCCTTGTCTTCCCCTCATGTGTTGCCAGATCATCTTTACCCCTGTGTGAATGTTCCAGCATTTTCTCGTGTAGTCCCTCTTGTTTGTTTGTCCCTCTTGTTGCCGGTTTGGATATCTTTGCCATATTGATTGATCACCTGTGTACCGATTTTTGGACTGATTAAACCTTGAACCTGATCCTCTTCTGAGTCTGTTTTGTGGGTCCACATCCTGTGTGTGCTTGACAGAGGGGACCAGAGGAAGCTTGCCCAGGGCACTGGATGTGCTAGGTCTGGCCCTGGAGTGGGATCCCTCCTCTGTTGCTCTTCCTGAGGTTTCTACAAAACAATACAAACAACCTTATTAACCCAACAAAGGGCCAGTTTGTTTGGCGCAGCTTGTTGTAAACAAAACACAGTAACATACGAACAAATACAATCTAAATGCAATATAGAATGGAATTTATAAATAACATTAATGGATACACTTCATAAACACAAGAAAAAGATCAGATAAAACATTTACCAGGTTTTTTCCATTGTGTTGAATCATGGGAATTCTTCCTCATTTGAGACGATGGTCTAAGGATAGAGGATTGTGAAGATGTGATACATGAATATATAAATAAAATGGATTTAACTTGACTTCTTTAACCTTTTGTTGTTCATGTTCTTCTGTGTGTCTACTGTATTAGTGTGCAAGTTCACTGAAAGAAAAAAAAACAGTCAACTCTTTGTATCTGTTCACATATTTGGCCAATAAAGCTAATTGTGATGGAAAACAATGTTGTGGGCATGACAATAGGGAATGCTTCAAATATGAATGTTTCTAAAACATGGCTGCTTCATGCACATCTTAAACCTGGTAACACAGAAGATCTTTACAATCACCACTGTTTCAAGCTGGGCACTCAAGATTTGTGACATCAATTCAGTATCCGAACTGATGTGAAATATGGTCACAATCTCTCCTTCTGTTCCTGAGTTACAGCATTGAATAATGGACAGAAAAGTGTTTTTGCTGAACATTATGGTCTCACAATGAAGCCGACCTTTGACCTTTTGGATATAAAATGTCTTCACGTCATCATTTTATGCTATTAGACATTTGTGACAAATTCTGTGATAATTAGTGTATGAATTCTTGAAAATTCTGAGTCCAAGTTAATGTTTGTACCAAATCTGAAGAAATTCCCTCAAGGTCGTCTTGAGATATTATTTTCAAGACGCCGAAAACATGTTTCGTGAGCTCATAGTGACCTTGAACTTTGACCTTTTGACCACAAAAATCTAATCAGTTCATCCCTGAGTTCACATTGACATTTGTGGCAAATTTGAAGGGATTCCATTGAGGAGTTCCTGAGGTAAACCATGTTTTGTGAAGTCACCATGATATTGACCTTTTGACCTTCGACCACCAAAATCTAATCAATTCATCCAAGTCCAAGTGGACATTTGTGCCAAATTTGAAGAAATTCCCTTAAGGTGTCACTGAGTTCAAGAGAATGGTATATGCAGACCTATGGACGACCTGAACACATAATGCCTTATGCCTATCCATAGCCAGGGCTGGAAGCATTATGTTTTCGGGTCATCCATCCATTTTCATATTGTAGCCTTAAGGTAGTCCATAAGAAGCCATAGGAGTGGTTTCAGAAACATATCAAGGATTGGTGTGCCACATGTTCCTCCAGATGATCCCAAATGACCATGGCAAACACGTTTGAGGCATGAGTTGAAGATTCTTAAGCTTATCCCTTCCTACAACAGGAAGTTGAAAACAGAGAACATGCCAGGCACTTAACCAATGAAACTCCAGTAGCAACTGAATGCAGCAATGTAAAACGAATCCTCGAGAATAGTGGCAATAAAGAGTAAATTGTTTTCTGCTGAAAGGTTCTGTTGACAATGTGATCTGTTATCATGCAGGTTCCTGGAGAACAAATCCAGCAGCAGCTGTGGCTACCTTCAGCAGAAGCTTAGGCAGCAGTGCTGAAGAACTAGGGCTGTCAGTATTGACAGGTCCTTACTAACATTGGAAAATAGAGAGACTGTCGGAATCCTTGGTCACCATAGAAACCATATTACAGAGAGGTATACATGAAAAGCATGAGTGAAGACTGATATTGAGGAAACCTCCCGCCTAGATGCAATCTGGGAAATGGAGTCCCAGCAAAGGTGAGGAACAGGTTGAGGACATTGACAGGTTAGTCAGGTACAATAAAGGTGATATGAAGCAGAATTACCTGCACCATTAAGATACACCAGAACTCCCAGACAATCTGAGAGTTGACAGAAAAGATTGGAAGAGCTGTTGAACATTGTTCAAGAGATAAAACGATGTGATAGAAGACTGTCTTCAGCAAGGAATAATGTGTAGAGATCACAGAAACTGAACACACACTATAAAACTGAGAGCAGTAATGTCTACATACTTGACCATATAATCAGGGAATTCAAGTTTGGTTTTTCCCATGCTTCTTGTCATGAAGACAGCTGTCCGAATCTTCACAACTGGTGTCCCACCATAACAAATCCAAACCCAGACCTCCTAATCACCTCAGCGGGATTAACACTGCATCCATTTGCATTCATGGCAGACATCACAAAGGTTTTCCTACAGGTATCTAAAGGACAAAGATACCTTGAGGTTCCTGTGATTCATAGGAACCTGTTCTTGCTTGAGGTTAGATTCAGGAAACACACTGGAAGAGTACCAGAGAGATCACTCAACATTCTGAAAGATTCTGTATGTTGATGATTTCATTGCCAAGTGATACTGAAGACACATATTCACTGACCACAAGTGCAAAGTAGATCTTGTCCACTGCTGGCATGAGCCTCTATATGTGGACCACACTTTCCTTTTGAAGTTAAGGTCAAGTGGCTGCAACAGGATTTTGACACCCTGGAACCTGAAGCACACAGCTTTAGAACACAAGGAAAGTCCTGTGGTCATCAACTAAAAGATTTTGACCCCCATGGGATCACTGGTGCCATATACACTAAGAGTTTCCCAAGGACCTCCCTCAAAAATCGCAGGAATGGTGTACAGAACTGCTTCAGCTGAATCTGATAGTCAACCCCAGGTGGCATGGAACTGATAAAGTGCAAAATGGACAAGGTCAAGTTCCTCATGTTTACTAATAAAAGTGAGAATGCATGTAGTGCAGTAGCATATCTCAAAGGAAAGACAGCCAGAGGAAAAACTGTGACAAGACTAGTCATGTCCAAGTGAAGAGCAGCACCCATTAAGTAACTCACCTTGAAAACAGTTTGTTGTTCATGTGGTGGAGATTAAGTCATAGATTGCACGAGAAACCTGGTTATATTGTAGTGGAAGGTTTTACCCAGCTGATCTCATCACAAGAGGTCAGACAGTCTCAAAACTGAAAAACAGTGCAGCCAGAGCCATCTGATGAAGAGCTCTATAAGGAGGAGATAAAGGCTGAGCTTGGGTCAAGCAATGTCACAGTCCAGCTGAATAACACAGAAGAGACATCACAACATTCCCTTATTCAAGCTGGAGAATTACAGTAAACTGAAAGCTGTATTCAGAGTCACAGCCTGGATCAAACAATTTATCAACAACTCTTGCTCAAAGGAAGAAGAAAAGAGGCAAGGAGAGCTGACAGCTGAGGATCTGTCAGAAGCTGACAGACAGCAGTTTTTGTAAACACAAAATCAAGGTTTTCAAAGAAAAATGAGTGCAATGCAAGCCATACAAAACATCCACAAAGACAGACACCAGAAACCGTCTATTGATGAAAAATTATGGTTTAGTCTCTGTTCAGCCTCAGTGAGAAGCATCCATGGATCCTGCCTTCCAATCACAGACTATCCAAAATACTGCTCAAACACAGTCATGGCCAGGTGATGTGTTCAGGTATGAGAGACACTTATAGCGCAACTCTTAAGAGACAAGTATTGTAACCCTTGAGTCTGATAAAAGTTAAAAAGGACCTCTAAGAGATTCAGAGTAAGGTCACCCCTGCCAAGAGTCTGGATTACAGAATCACCTCCCATTGAAATTATTGGAGTGGACTTCACTTTATGTCAAGACCAAGAGCACAGAGCATTGTTCACCTGTGCTGTGACCCAGTGCACCTGGAATTGGTGTGGGACCAGTCAACAATGAAAATCCTCCTAGCATTCAAGATATACCAGACAAGGCATCATTGTCTATTCTTACAAGGCACAAGGCTTCAAACGAGTTGATCAAGACCTCACCTTTCTCAAAAGTTTTTCTCAAAGAGGCATCTCATCAAAGTACATTGCTCTACAAAAAGTTTGGAGAAGAGGATTTTGGGAGAGACTGGTCCAATCAGTGAACGCTTCCCTGAGCTTTGAGGAGCTATCGTATTGGTGGAGACAGAGGCAACAATCAATTCAAGATTGCTCACCTTTGTCTATAATGACCAGGAAGAACCCCCGCCTCAGACGCAGCTTCATTTCTGATGGGCAACTTCCTTGCTACCTAAACCGTTTCATGCTGCCAGTCAAGCCTCCAACTCCAACGAAGAGGAGCTGACCTGTAGATAGAGATATCGCCAGGGTCTCCTCAACAACTTCTGGAATCAGTTGAAGAGGGAGTATTTACTGGAGCTGAGATACCGGAGAGACACCAAGCTCCACTTTCCTAAAAGAGGGACATCTGGTACTTGTTAGAGACAACAAGCCGGATTTGGAAAACTGGGATAATAAAGGAACTGTTCTCTCAAATCGATGGACTTGAGATCCTGTACTGCACATCAGATGGCACTATATCAAGTCCTACATCCTTTACAAAGTGTCTTCATGGGAGACGGGGTGGGGGTTGTACCTTTTAGGTAATTGATACAGTAATTCATACAATTTAAAACAGTTAAATATTTCATTTGTTTGTATTGTAAATTACAAAATTAGATCCAGTTAATAATAGAGGTCACAAGGTGGCAATAAAGCCAGAGTGATTAGCTTAACGTAGAAGTGCAATCCGGGAAGTAACCAGCACAGAGAGATGTAAAAAATGTTGTGGATGCAAAAGTGATTTATTGATTAATCACTGTATCAGAGGCAGCTGTATTACTGTATCGGGCGGTGTGTTCTGTCCAGTGTATCCAGATTATCCCAGAAAAAAAGTTGATGTTGCTGTGAATATTTTAAATGGAATTTCTCAATACTTTGGACCAAATTTCATTTTTTACCTCCCCTGTATTGTTGACGTTCAGAGGTGAATATCTCTCTCTCTAAAATATCTGGATGTACCACTTGAAGGAAGTTAGATTTTGGATGAACATACCATTTAAGGTTAGGTAGAAGAAAATGTTTTTTTTTTTTTAAGGAAAATAGAGCAGATTTGGGTAATTTTTTAAGTCATGAAAACATTGCTTCTCTCATAATGTTCATTACACCATCTATTATATATTGGTAAATGCTTATAGTGAACTTCTCTTAAGCCAACAAAAGACATGTTTTCTCAGGATTCACAGAAACACTACCTTCCTACCTTACCTTCCACTACATTCAGCTGCGTATGTGTGTTCTAATGGTGCAGACGGCCATCACATTGCGTTGCATCATCCCTGTGACCACGGACAACATGGCAGTAATGATGTCACATTATCAGCAGCAGGACTCAGGAGTTAACATCTGAGTGGGGGTTGTTCAGCCATAATAGCACATGACACATGTCTGCCGTTAGTGGAATTCTTCATATGGTTGCCACACTTTCTTTTAATTTGACTAGGCTGTAATCTCCATCTACTCAGAGTGTTTTCATCTACTAAAGGACTTTCAACAGCTTGAGCCTAATCAAAGAGTTTCTCTCTCTTCTTTGTGTCTGTGGATAAGGAAATTCAATTAGCTTAATTGGCCTGGATATTATGCTCTGTAATGTGGTGTCGACAAACTTCACAGGGCACTTTAGAAGCACCTCACTAATGAGAGCAATAACTTTAATCCAAATGTTTTACCTCGACATTCCAGATGATTCTAAATTGAAATCCAGGTAATTAGTTGAAATAACCCATGAGGAGATAGATGGCACCCCTTCTTGAAGTCGGCTAATGGCAAAGTATAAATGAAGTGTTGGTTTTTTTTTTTTTTTTTCTTCTCTTGTTCCATGTGTGACACATGACAGTACCAAAATAGAAAATCCACTTTTTACTCTGACAAGATGAAAGCCTATTGTGTTTTTAGAGCTGAACAAAAGATGGATTTGAAAAATGCGTGAAGATCTCATTTGAATGGGAAATTTCAACCCTGGAACCAAGGCTCTTCACTCTGATGTTTTGTGAGCTCCCTCTCATTTTAACGAAACCAAAAAGCCAAAAAAAAGGGGGCATTTTACAAGCAGCAGAGAGACAATAAGCCGAGGAAATGATTGCACTTTAGATCAATCATATATCATAGGCTGCAACATGCTTTGCTGGTTAGGGTAATGAACGGGGAACAGGCTCTTTCAGGCGGCTGGCTCGCATGCAAAGCTGTGCTCCTGAGCTCGATGCTTAACCTTAGCTGCTTCAGTAAACATAGTGACTTATAAATGGATATATAAAATATGAAAGTGCAAACTTTCTCCAGATGTAAATCTCAGCCTTATACAACTATTGAAAAAAAAAACATAAGTATGAGAGAAAAGAGACACCACACAAACTGGTAACACAATAAAACTGTATTACATTTGTGCTTAAAATTATTACAATTACAGTATTTACAAGCGTTGTCCTAAAAATAAACATCTCATGCTGGATGACACATAAAAAGAAATCATTGTACAATAGCAAGCAAAAATGAATATTTCTTTTATGTACACCCATAATTTACAAATTAGAGAAGGATCTTTTTCTTTTCCAGCTAAGAAATGGTGCTGAGCGCTGTCGCACACACTCAGATGCTGATAATTTAATATAGAAATATCAATGGTTTGTTTGTTTTTGAAAAGGATGTAACTGCTCTGCAGCAGGGCGGCGTCGTGGTCGAGGTGACCGCGTCTTAATGTGACGGACCTGTCGGAGAGAGCAGTTAACTGAACCCAGAGCTGTGCTGAAAATTACAGAGCCGTCATAATCCAGTGATTGAGAAAATCAACAATTGGATTCAAGTACCAGCATGTCAAACAATGCCAAACTTTGGACAACTGGTGATACACTGAATGCTTATCAAATAAATAGTGTACAAAAAAGTAACCAACCCCCCACCATCCCAGACCGATCCCTACACCCCTACAATCGCTACAACAACCTGTCTCCGTGAGAACCTCCCCGTATTTCAGTTCAGACCAGTGTGAAAGCAAGGTTTTAATAAATAGAAAGACTGTTTCCAGCAAAAAATACACAGCCTTCCTTCACAAGAACAGAGTCTGGAGTCGTAGCCCAAACCCAGGTTGCCCAAATACTGCTGAAAGTAGCTCTGACGGAATGCATTTTAGGAATGGAACTGACTCTTGTCACCCCATTGAAGAAGTCTCACACAGCCGCAGTCTGGTCCATAACGTTTAAAGCTGCTTTAATTGATTTTTTTTTTTTTTTTTTTTTTTTTTTTTTTGGGCCACTTGGGGGCTGCAAAACAAGCTGAAAACATAACATCCGACGTAGTGTACTATCAACACAGTTTCCTATTTACACATTCAAAACAGCCAATCATACTTTTACGTGACGATTATGGAGTGATGCAACCATAAAAACAAACCTCAAGGGTCAACAGTACAACGGCTCGATGGTGTTTGAGTGACGCAGTGGTGAGAGATTTCATCCATCCATAGAAAAGCACTGATTATGTCACAAAGTCTGATTGTTTGCCCGTTATAGCGAACGCAGCTTTGTGACTCGTGTTGCATGTCGACACCCTTGTGATCAGCTTTGGAATCCTAAGGTTCTGAAAGGACTATATGGACCAGACCAAGCCTTGTGAGACTGCAACGCAGATAAGTCCTCAATCCTGAAGAGGGATCCACATGCTCACACACACACACACACACACACACACACACACACACACACACACACACACACGCGCACACACACACACACACACACACACACAGCAACAAATCAGTCATCCAAAGGCGTTAATTTTTGCCGCTCTTCAGTTTTACATTCACTGTGTTTTTAATCTGATATCATACAGTAAAAAGGTCTTCATCGCAAAATTACATTGATTGACAATACCTCAGTGTATTTTAGATTCAAGTAGAAGCTGTTGGACTGTGCAGTCAGGTGGGACACTGTCTGTCCTTGTCAGGTAAAATGAGACAAGTCTGGTTTTGGGTGTGTGTTTGGTTTTTTTTTTTTTTTTTTTTTTTTTTTTGTTTTATTTTCCAACAACCGGGACACACCTGTTGGTTAGAAATTGCTCTGAAGCCGGTGTTTGTTGGCCAGAAGGAACGAGGCAGCATCCGTCAGTCACAAACAAAGAAATGGACAAACTATTTTTTTCATAGTCGTAGTTTGTTGTGTTGTTGCTTCCAGGGCCTTCCCCTGCCACACTGGCGTCTCTATGGCTATTTTGTACAGCAGAACGTGTCCCCGCCCAGGGAGGCTTGCTTAGTTATGTACATGTGGGGGACAGGAGATGGACAGGAGGCAATAGTGCTTTTTGTTGTGTGATTGCAAGCTCTCCTTCGGTATCTCTCTTTCTCCCACTCCTCCTCCTCTTCCTCCTCCTCTCCCTCCGTGTTGGCCTACGAGGGTCAGCGGACCTGGGGAGCGTAGCCCTCCTTCATCAGCCCCTCCTCGTAGTCTGTCTGGCACAGGATCATGTTGTTCTTCAGGAAAAACTTGTCTCCCACACAAAACCTGCACCACACAAAGAGACAGGAGAGAGAAAGAGAGAAGGGGGGAGTGGGGGGGGGGGGTTACATAAGCATCAAAGCTAGAATCTCATCATTAGTACTGAGCTGTAGGCTAGCAGGCCCAGCCGGCTGCAGCGGTAGCTTTCTGACTATAGTGCAAAATCTCTACCATAGCTGGCGCAACCCCCCCCCCCCCCTTCAGCTGCAACGGTGCAGACAAGGAGTTTCCTCTAGGAAAGAGTCAACTCAATTACAAGGGGGGAGATGGGGGCTTGGGGGGTGGTTGTTAGTTTGAAAAGTGGAGGGGGGGGGGGGGCTTCCGGTGTAAATACGCTGAATCTATCTTGTTTCGGGCCAGGGTTCCTTTCCACCTGCAGCTACTACAGAAACCCCCACCGACCACGGCAATCCTGTCCTGCTCCAGCCAGGGGGGCCCACAGTTACGCTTGACCTTTTAGCACAGCACCAAGTGGAGATTATGTTGAACACGTAAGAGTGGTAACTCTCGCTGTATTGTCCTGAGGGCTGCTTATCTCCCTCAATGTGCAGGTTGGACAAGGTCGGAAAGCAGCAGTGCCAGTGTTTACCAGGGGGGAGCTGGGGTGGGCTGGGGTGGGGGATGAGAGCGGGGACAGTGAGTCTCGCCTCCGTTTGACTTCCCTGGATGTCAAGACTGCTGAGTTCAGTGCTGGGAGCTGCACACAATGGATGCAGCTCTGCTACCTGACAAGCCCGGGCTGTTTGTAGCATTTATTCAGGGCTGCAGGGCAGATTGAGAGCATGATTTGTTACATCCACCTGGGACCAATTAGCAGGATTCAAATGCACCGTAGGTATTGGCACAAAATACTGAAAAGTGTGAGAATGGTGTGTTTCTTGAAATAAAGCCAAACGTTCTGAGGGAAGAGATGACATTTATTTTGAAAGAAATCTGATGTAAAGCTGCAGTGCTTAAGTTTTCTTTTTTTTTTTTTTTTTTTTGAATTCACGAACGGATGGAATCTAAAGGATGAAATGAGGATAAAGTACATAAAGGTAGGAGGCTGGGAGACCATTCATTTCCAGTAGTGCTGGGAAGGTTGGCAGGATGAAGTGGACCTTTTGGACTCACTCTTGGAAGCTGTGTCCAGGGAAACTCGTGATCATCCCATTAGGAAGAACTTTTTAAACCTACACCCACTAATGCCTGGGCCAGTGAGAGGCTTGGCAGCTTCGCCCTGCTGGTGTTTTAAAGCTGAATTTTGAAGTGAATTATCTCAGTCAAACTGACAGTTTTCTTTATCAATATTTCTGCTTGCAGAACAAGTGAAGCTGGGTTTAAAGCCTAAATCCTGTGTCCGCCTAAAAACAAGTACGTTTTTAATGACATGTAAGAGCTCCAATATATTTTTTTGTAAATCTTTATGTTTGTAAATGATTATTTAAAGCCTAGGGATGTAGTTCTGGGAGAAGAAATGCCAAAACCTCTTTATTAAAGTCAGCGCATTTAATTTAAATGAAGGTATTTCTTTTATTGCCCGACGATAACTTTGACTTTACACAGGGTGTAACACAGGCGAATAGCAGCATAATGAGCAGATGCTTTTCTCTAAATCCTGATGAATTATAAAACTGTATACACCGGCAACTCAACTCACGGTTAGCTTGCATTAGCTAAGATTTAGCCTGCACTGCACAATGTTTTGAACGCCAGGACGCTTTCAAGCCTTTATTAGCAACATTAACTAAACATAGACAACTGGTATCCATTCATCTGAGCTGTCTGACACAGCCAGCAGAGGCAAAGCCATGTCTCACAGAATGGTGTCACTCACTCTAATAAAAACGTCCTGTTTAAATGACATGTTCTCTCCCAGAATCTATTAGTGTCCGTCTTTACTGACACCGTGTCCACTCCCATTTTAGCTTTATCTCCCTTTTATTTTTTAAACCTTCTCTCCACTAGCAGCACTGTCTCTCTCTCTCTCTCTTTCTCTCTCTCTCTCTCTTTGTCATTCTCTTCCTCCTTCCCTGTTCTTCTCGCAGCTCGTATCCCTGCCCTGCACTTATTTCACACAGCCAAATTGTTTCTGCTCGGTGAAATGTCAACAGCATATGTGACATATGTGCACCAATTATGATGAGGATATTACACCGGGCCCATCACAGGCATGTCTAATGAAAGACCTTGTGATGCCCTAGTATTTCCACTTTCTTAAAAACATTTGCAGGGTACATCTTCTATATAGCTCTCTATTAGAGTATGCTGATGTATTGGTTTGCAGCTGCTATAGACATTTAATAGAAATTGGAATATCAGCTAGTTTGTGTTGCTCACTGCTGATATAAAAAATAAGGACATAATCATACTATATTAGATTCAGCAGCATTAGCCTATAAAACCTGCAATGAAGTCTGATTTGTCCACTTTAAACTTCAGTGCAGTTTTCAGTGGAGAGTTATCGAGTTCCACTGAATAAATAGAAATATTCAGATTAAAAAGGAAAGGCAGAGCAAAGCTTAGCATTTACACAGGATATCAAATCATCAGACAAAGTTTAATTAAAGTATTTGCTTTACCCAGTCATTTTTAAGGTCCTATCTTATTTTAGATTTGCTCTACCCCTTTTTTTTATTTTATTTCATGTGAATACACACACACACACACACACACATATATATGTTTACTTAGTCAGACTCTTCACTCTAACTGAGTGAATGAAGTGTAATTCGTGTCCTGCCAACCTTGAAAATTTCATATTTTTTTGACAAATATGTTGTTTTAAAGTAATAATCTGTAACTTTCCCACATTAAAACATCTAAAAATGACTAGACCTCTGTTCTATATGTTGTTGAGTTGTGTTCTTACATTATCCCAAATGTTTCTATCAATTCTCAAACCAGAGAAATCTGTGATTTTAATCATGGTAACGGTCTGTTTCATTTGGTCGCCTGTCAATAACATCATGTCCTCTCTGACCATATGTCAGTGTTGTGGTTCAACTATACATTTGAACCTGATGAAGGACTTTAGTCATCGGACGTCTGGATCTGAAGTTATCAGAGAAACAAGCTGAGGAAATGTTAGGACAGGACGTCTCCAGCAGCTGGGAGCTGAGCTGTCTGTGTCACTGAAGAGCGCCAGTAAATCTGATTTTTGAAACTGCTTTATTCAGTATTTCTACTGGTTTTAATCCCTTGGTGTGTTTGTTGTGGAGAGGAGGACACCTCTGTGGATAATTCAGCTGCTGGTAAAACCCTCCTGAACATCTGGTTCATAAGTTATCAGAGAAACAATCTACACAAAGGATAGCATCAATCTCAGCTCCAACTCTTCCCAGACGTCCTGTGTCCGCCATATAGCATCGGCGAAACACTTTAAGTGTGAAACTGCTTTAATCAATGTTTGTGCTGGTTTTAATCTCCAGGTCTGTTTGTTTTTGGAGAGGTGGACACCTCTATGGAGAATTCAGCTCCTCCTAATAATGCACAGCTGCCAAACTTGCTATTCAGATTTCAGGCAACAGAGGGTGACATACCTGTTTTTAATCCCACTGGGGGAGAAGGTCGTTAATGAGCACAACACCAGATCTATGTAAATGTTCAAAAGGAACTTTGCTATGGGCTGATTCAGAGGTTTGGAATCAGGCTCGCTACTGAAAGTGTGGACCATTATTCCAAATTGTAAACACATCTCGGCGCTTGTATGTCTCAGTTTATGATGCCAGGCTTTTTTAACCCACTCTCTTCCAGTGTGGCCACAGTTTTTCCCATTAGGCCCTTTTTATATGTTTCTGAAAGACATACAGTATCTTATGAACTAGTTAATTTGCGGTATATACTGATGCCGCACATGCTGTTTCAGAATCTCAAATTGGTGCGACCTTAGGTTGAAATCTGGAGACTGTCCCCCACCTCAGCATGTAGCTCTCATTGTTTTTACATTTTCACAAATCATACATGCTCAGCACTCATCATAGCATAGCAGCATAGGCTATGACCCTGCCTTCATTAACGGTCTCCCTTATCATCACATCTGTTATTACAAATATAGTGTATATAATAATATGGTGTGCAGTCGTATCATGGTTTCCACTTTTACAGTCAGTTGGCTTCTGCCGGTGCTCTCTTCCCCTCTACCTGTGCTGCCTTCACTCTCTTCCCTCCATCTTCCTTTACTTAGAGGTGACTGTGACTAATGAGTCTTTAGAGACCTATTGTTGTAGGAGGAAGAGAAAGAATGGCTTCCACAGGCACACACTTAAAAGATGTATTGCGATGCCAGCGAGTTGCCTCGGGGGCTCGTGTTAACTAGAGTATTCACTTTCCACTCAAATGAAGAAAACAGGGAGATTGTCAAAGAGAGAAAATAGTCTCAACTGCACCAAATCTAATTACTGATAGGATGCATACAGGTTCAGAAACACTTGGCCCTATGACACTGATGCTTAATTGTAACAGTATGTTGTAAATCTTCTCTGGCAGATCGCTGCTGGGCAACCAAACGACAGCAGCACAAGGACATGCTGAAGATGGGTTTTCTTCAGGGGAATGTAACGTAGAGAATATAATTTCACATTTGAAATGGAGGAGATTGACATGCTTTTACTTATTTTGTCTCCATCTTTGGTGCTAAACATCCACTGCTGTTGTGTTTTGTTATTACTGTTTCCATCTAAGATGCTCAGCACTCACAGATGTGTTAGCCTCTTGCACCTTCCGCTTTAATATGACCCTGCTGTGTCAGAGTATAAACTCAAAAGAGTCAGTTGTGAGACAGTGGCACAGAGCCCAATACACAATCACTGTAGTTACAAGCATAAATCATAGGTCCAAGAATTCAGAAAAATTTTGCTATCCCATTTTAAACGCTGCCTCATATTTCACATCCACATTTAATTTGGCTGGTCTATTCAAAATGTAGGAGCAGCCCCTAAAGAAATCTAACTTAAAGGTCCAATATTTGACTTTTTTTGTTTTTCTCATATTTTATTTCTCCTGTGTTTTATTTAAAGTATTGATCCATAAGACAGATATATTTGTGGTTTTAAGAATCAAAAATCATCTCAATGTAGTTTTACATCTCCTCCAGAAGTCCTGACGGCTGGTTTTAAGGCTCAGTGTCTGAATACAGGCTGTGTGCATTTCTCTGTGGACTGAGCGCTTTGATACTTTCACAGTATTAATATAGAACCTAGACCTGCTTTATAATAAAAAAGACATGGACATTTCATTTTATACAATATGGGACCTTTAATTATAAACTAATAACATGCACACTACTCCACTTTGACGAGGTCAGACATAAAATGCAGGCATTGAAGGATGTGGCCACTGATTCAGAAAGCTAAAAATGTATGAACTAGTTATCGGTTGAAACAGTATTCTAGAGAAAAATTGACATTTATTTGTATAAATTTTGTCATTTTTACTTTGTGATTTTTCTCCACAGTGCAGGATTACATCGTTGAATTGTGTTCTCTAGTAGGCTGGCTGCACAGGCTCTGAGTCCTCAACACCAATCATACACAAAGTGACAACTGTGTCCCTTATTGCCTATTAGGCCCCTGTCTAACAAGCCTAACTCGTGACATACAAGGCACCAGTGGTTGAGCTTAGCTGTGCTGAACCCAATTGGTGTCAGTTTCTCCTTTCAAAGCTCCAGCATGGAGCCTCCTCCCTATATCAGCACTGACCTTCCCCTGCACTGTCACCCATCCTGCTCCCCTCTACTCTAACCTTCCTCCAGCCTCCCTAGACTGTGGCCTCCAGCTCATCAGGGGGAAATTGGGCCAGCACTGGCTAGATGATGAGGCTGGACGACAGCCCCATCGATTAGCTGTCCCCCAGGGCTGATCTGTGGCTAACTGCTTGCTGGATGGAGTCTCATATCACTTTCCTTATTCCCCCAACACCCCCCCCCCCCCCCCCTCCTCACGGACACCCCCCATTCCTCAGAACCAGCTCCCCCTCCCCTTTGGCTCTAAGACCACACCGTTGCTTCCGTTCCCCAGCTCAGGTGGGGAAAATAACAGGTCTGACTGGTGGGAAGGTCACGACGGTAGATTTATGTCCAGTTTAACAGAGTAAGGCCACAGTGGGTGCAGACATGAGCAATCAGAGCCAATGTAGGATCCTATATTTTCACTGATAGACCAGGGACAGGAGCTATTCACTCCTCTCAGCTTGATACCATTTCAAAGTCATGCACAGAGTGAAGAAAGAGAGTGGGGGGGGGGGGGGGTTCTTTTGTGCTCTGGCAGATACACAAGTAAGATAACTGTTTAGGCTCCGTTCCATTTATCTCATTCTGAAGCCTTCTGTTGTGGCAAGAAAAAGAGATCGGTGACAATTTGATGGTGATGATGGAAGAGAACAAGAAAGCAGCTGCAGGTCATGATCCCAGCTACCAGGACGGTCTGTCCACCGCAGCCCTGCACTAATTAGTCACCATTTAAGCCAGGCCCCTTAATAAGAGCTGAACCCTGTCCCTGATGAAATCTGAATAATCACTGGGTCTGGGTTCCTTGCTCTTGCTCTGTGGGATACAGTAGCACGGACGTACCCACAAAGCTGGATGGATGCATGACCGAGTAAGTGTGTGTGTGTGTGTGTGTGTGTGTGTGTTGGTGGTGTGTGTGTTCATACTTCTGATTGTAGCAATTCAACCTTCAAACGCCAACATGGGCTGCGGCTGACCTGCAGGAGCGGTGGATAATTACACGGCGTGACCCCCGGTGACCTCGTGATTGCCTGCTCTGTTTATCAGATTTCACATTTTATGACAATGTTTTCCGCAGAGAAATCTCTGGGCCATTTGTGAGATGGATTAGATTGCTTTATCGAAGGGCCCGTGGGGTGGGGTGGGGGGGGGGGGGGGGTGGGGTGGGGGGGGGGGGGGGGGTGGCGTTTCATGTTTGTTTGAGGCTGGGAAACAAGAGGGGAGGGGTGGGTGAGGTGGGGGGCTGGGTGAGCTGGTGTAGATGAACAAGGCGGCAGATCGGTATGCCAGACAAAGAACTAGAAGCCCATTTCCAGGACGGCTACAACAAGATGCTGAGAAACTATTCAGGGAATCTTAAGTGAGATCTCCTGATAGATCGCAGGCTGAGGCTGAGCAAGTGTCTAAAGGTCATTCTATTAATCAGGACACAAATGTTGAGAAACCCACTTAGACTCGACTTATTTAGTGGCGTGGTCATCACAGAGAACGCATCACAACTGCATCCGTTTATTCTGTCATAAATGTTGGATTCATTACTTCAGAGGCGACATCTTTACTGTGGCATAAAACTTCCTGTCAAAACAACAAGCCTGCCAGTCGGCTGACTTCCCTGTTGTCTCATTTACAGACAGAGGGAATAAAAAGAGTCGCTACCACTTTACAATAAGATTCCCCTTATTAATGAACTAGTCATGAACCATTCATAAATCCGTTATGAGCTTCTTAACACTTTATAAATCATTTATAGGCTGTTATAACACCTCAGATAAAAAGGACAACAGTGACCTGTTTCTTGCCAAATAGTGAGCCCACATGTATCTGTACTGTTCAGCCTCATATCTCATTAGTGACTGAGCTTTCTTTGTTTTCGAAGACACATCATCATTTATTAATGAGTTACTATAAGGCTCCTGTTACCAGTTATAAATGGTAGTAACTCATTAGTAAGATTACTGAGTAGTAAGCATTAGCTTGAGTGTGCCAAATAGTGAGCCTGCATCAGTATATGAAAACTGTTATTACTTGTTTATCATTGTTTGCTTATTATTTATAAAGTGTTAACAACCAAATTAATAACCTCATTATAAACCATTTATAAATCCTTATAATCTTCATCATCACATCAGAGTTTGATTTCAAATTTATTTCATTTATTTTTTTGGCCTTAAAGTCATATTTTTCCCCTTTTGCACAAAGGGTTTTTTTTTTTAAAAAACCCCCCCCCCCCCCCCCCCCCACAGCTCCACCAATGTAAAGAACTAAAATGGAAAACAAAAGTCAGAGGCGAGGAACAGCTTCAATTAAAGCCGGTGCCACGCGATAAATCTCAGCCTGGTCCTGGTGAAATTGTGATGGGCATCTGAACGGCGCTCGCAGAGCCACAGCGGAGCCACGTGAAACACACTGACGTCGATTTTATTCAACAGTTCAGCAACTGCCCTAATGTAAAAAGAAAGATTTGCTCGCGCTTAAATGGGTTTTAATGTGGGAGAGCAGAGTTGGCCTGCCTGGGCCTGGCTGATGAAGATTAGCTGACTTCTTCCATTAGGAGAGGCTGTCTGGTGCAGCCGGCTGAAGTGGCAAGACAATAACCGAGTGCTAATTGTGCGTAACCGGGTCCTTTGCCTTTAGCATGCACAATGTGTCTGCTTTCTGTGTGTGTGTGTGTGTGTGTGTGTGTAGTCTGCAACAAAGTGGAGTTTGGGGAAAAAAAGATGAGAGAAACACAGGAACCAAGCCAATGCGTAACCTTCCTGACGTTCCCCTAAGGTTCTCTGCTGGATAGTGTTTCCTGTAACCTTCATAAAACCTTTGATAACATTCCGGTTTGGTCATTAGCTCCCAGACAGTCTTCCATGACAGCAATGTGACTACTGTCTGGGAACATGGAGGATCTTGGACAGAGACTGAGAGGCAAGTAGGATGCAGCCAGGCCTCTCCTCCCGTCCACGCGATACTTTTGGAAAACGCTGCTGGACCCGTTTTAGTTTGAGAACTCCAACTCTGTGTTGTAGTCTGGACGGGCGAGAGTGGAGAACGTTGGAAACGATGACGCAGACACACACGGTCGCTCCCTGATTGGGTCTCATCAGCCTCGACTACCAGCGGTGAATGCAACATGAATAAGGAATTACAAGTGTTACTGACCTTGTTGTTTATGCTAGAAGCTGCTGTGGAGTTAAATTCTGTATTTGAACACTACAACTGTCTTTGTCCTCATCACAGGACAAATAACTACACACAGCTCTGACTCTGAATGTGTTTGTATTTACATGTAAACGTCTTTTTTTCCCTCTAACATTAATATTTGGGTTCCTTCCTTTCATGCTTGTTTATTAACCGTTCTTCTTCTATCTTTGTCTTTTTTCTGTTCATGGCAGTTGTTTACAGGTTTTTCTAATGCTTCTGGGCGTCCCCTGGTAACCCCGTGTTTAACCTCACAGCGCTATGAACTATGGGTAATTTCCCCAGGCCAAAGTCTGCAGAAAAGCGGACTTGTGGAAAGTGTGCATAAAGGCCTCAAAATGTCTGCTATAGAGACTTCACGGACTTGATAATTTGACATAATTAATAATATAATTAATTAATAATTGCACCTCGAAGTCTGCGAGTCTGTGAGGGTGGACACTGGGACTGGGCCCATCAGTGTTTGTGGGTGGGAAGTCTGTGAGGGATTGTGTCTTTTTCTTGCGTTAGCATCTTGTGACACTTTAAGAGTCAGTTCTCACAGTAAAAATAAGTTTAATTAAGAAATAGAATACCAAATAAAATTAAAATAAAAACTTGTAATACTCCCTTCATGTATGGAAATGGGGTGGACAAAACAATAAAAGCACTTAAAACTATTTGAATTTAATTTAATTCAAATTTAACTATGAATGCAACAGCATTTTAAAAAAAAAAAAAAATCCTGAATATTATCAGCACCGAGGACAGATGTGTTGCAGGGTAGGGATTCCAAACTGCTCCCTCTCTGGTGCTGTGGTAAGAAGCAGTGTCCTGAAATCTCTGACCACATCCTGATGCAGGTAGAGGCCCAGTAATGAAGACTGATGGGAAACATATGTAGGGACATGTAACTGCGCCCGTAGCTCTAGGCTGACACTGTACAGTAGCGCTTGCGGGACGGTAATCACTGCGCTGGGAGCAGCAGGTGTCCTTAAGGCGTCGGATGTGTCTGTTTGGTCACTGGTTAGAGTGATGAATCTTAGCTGTGGGATTCTTCCTCGACTATGAGCCGCACTTGGGATTCACTGTGCCGCCATTGCGCTTCCCTGACCGGCCATCTGCCCTGTGCGCAGGTACGGGAGAGGAAGCAGGGGTGTGGTCTAATCGCTCACCTCTGATTGCAGAGCTGGCATGCGAAGCAGTCCAGGTGGTAGACGTTCTCCTTGGCCCTCATGACCATCTCGAAGGCTGGAATGAGCTTGCTGCAGGCCGCGCAGTTCCCTGTTACACCAAACAACCTGAACCACACACAAACACAAAGAAGATATATGATGTAAGTTATTCCCTCAAAACCTCAGCGCACAACCGTCAGTCTGCGGGGTTGTTATTTTATATGTTCTATATTGTTGTTGAACCTTGTAACAACCAAGAACCGTAAGCGAGAAATTTAAACAACCACTGCTTTCAGCCTTTGTGCTAAGCTAGGCTAAACACCGCCCAGACTTGAAGCTCATTTATGCTAACGTTAGATACGTAGCCTTCTGTTCTCTTTAAGCTGAACTATGAAACAGCTGCAGTACCACCGGGGAATCGTGGGGGCAGTGTCGCCAATAATTCAGGCCAGACACGACCACACAGGACACAGTGAGGAAATGTTAAAAAACATTTTGAGGAGAGGTTACAACGCTTCCTTTACTTTTGCTCAACATCCATGCCAACGTAAATACCACGTGTCCAGTAGCAGTTGCATCAGTTGAAATGAAATTTCATAATATAAAGGGAGTGTAAATGAGCCTTTACTTGTGTCCAGTGGTGAATTTCACATCTGACTCTTGTCTATGAAAAACAATCAAGCATACGCAGAGTTTCCATAAATCATGTGTGAAATGAAGGACTCTTCCTTTAATCTCACACATATATGAAGTTCAGAGTGACATATCGGCCACATAAAACGACTGTAGAACACAAGGTGTTGATCTTAGATCATCTCCTAGATAAACAAGTGCAAGTGTTTTGCCATTGACTTTTGATTTCATTATATGTCATTTCACAGGAATAAGTTCACAGCTGTCATATCTACCAGGGCTGCATGATATGCAAAAAAAAAAAAAAAAAATGCAATTTCAGTTGGAATGGTCTTTTTTTCATTTCGTTTTCACTGAAAAAAATAAAAATGATGATGTTACAAGCATGTTCCTTTACATCTGGCCGGGGAGTCTCTGCAGCACCACAACGCTTACAGTGCAAACAATGCACAACAATGTTGTGACACATTTTACCTTTTATCAAAAAAAATTGCAGCTCAGAGACTTGGATATTGCTCTTGGCCATATTGTGATTTTGATTATATTTTGATTAATTGTGCAGCTCTAATATCTACTCTGAAGAAAGCCTCAAACTAAAACACATTAGGAGATTTTTCAGTCCATTAATTTTTAATAAAAGCAATAAAAATGACAAGATGTCACTTTTTCAGGTCTGACTCTTTTATCCTAAATGTTTTCGGGACAGTTTTACTGCAATCTCTTCTTAAAACGTACTGTTATCGGAGAGCCTTTCCTGATTTTATTTCATTTGACTTCATTTTAATTCTTTTTGGTTGTATTGATTTTTACTGATCACCCTCTCTCTGGTGACACTGCCTTTGGTCTATTTGCACTAAGACACTTGAATTTTAATTGTAATTCTGATTGCTTGTTTTAATTATGTCCTGCATGTTTTAATGCACTTTGTAACATGGGTTTGGAAAAGTGTTTTATTTATTATTATTATTATTTTCCAAGAATGATGTCCTAGTGGATGGAATGCATTTATTATTATTATTAATATATAGTCCAGACTTTGTGAACATAAACACAGCACATTTGAAATCTTGAAGAAATCCGACTCCTCCCACCACTATGTCCCACGTTTACATCCCATAATCCCTGGATACACACCAGACAGAACAGCAGGAGTACGACTGCTTCTGCTGTTCCTTCTCTGAGCACGAGAGTGACAGCTGTCAAAGAGATTGTGATAAACAAACTAACATGCACTGCTGAGACGGAGAGAGAGAGAGAGAGAGTGGCTCTTAATCAGTTACAGAAATAGGCAGGAGAGAGTCTGGGCTGCAGCAGCACAGTAAAAAATAGCAGGGCCACAGCTTGTGCCATAGAAATAGATGCGACATGGCTAGCACCGCTGCCCTGGGAGGACCTTATTATTTCTTCGCCTGCTCCGGGGACATTAATGTGAGTATTCATTAGGGATTCAGGTCTGTTACTACACAGCGACCTAGACCAGGCCAGCAATGGAGAAAAAAAAAAAAAAAAAAACTCTGATAAGGAATTTATATAACAAAATAACCTATTAGGCGGACTTCTTGAGGCACTTTTAGCCGTCGTTGTTAAAATGATAAAACGGCATGCCACTCTCAGAGTCTGTAAGAGATCGCAATCTGATAAATGATCTCAGGGCTTGGGATATGCAGGGTTGTTTATTAACCTTCAGAAAGTATGTTTCCCAGAGGCAAAGGAAGCAGATAGATTGTGCCCTCATAAATACCTACAGAATTAAGGACCACTGTCAACACACCGCGAGACAATGAAGGATATCTCTTGTAACATGGTAGGTGGGTGTAAACACAGAAGGCCGATTCAATGGATTAGTGCTGACTTAATTAAAAGAATTATGCCTTTTCCTTTGAGCAATTTAAATTTAGATACATTTGTGGTGCTGCTTGTCCTTTCTCTTTTCTGCACAAACGTGCGTTGCTGGAAGCGCTTCACATGAAATAGATGAAATGATGATTTCTCTCCTTACAAAGCCGAGTAATTGATCTAAAAAAAAAAAAAATAAATAAAAAAAGGGAGAAAAAAGTCTCTTATAAAAAGAACAAGAAATGATAGATTTAGTGTGAGATAATGAGCTTCAGTGTGTGAGCATAACAGCAGCACTTTATATGGCAGCTTACGACACAAAGAGTCATAATGCAGCCACCTCTCGCTGAGCAGGGGGCGAGTGTCCTTGTCTTCCAGTAACCTGAATCATTCTCAGATAGCATACACTCAAGGCTCTGGATTATAAATGATGGAGGGCATTTGTGTAAAAAAGCAACGTTTTAAGCTTTCTGCCTGTCAGCTCGAATCAAAACGGTGTTCTGTTTCACTGTTCGTCGTGTCCGTCCATGCTCTTCTCTCTCATCTCTTGCAAATTTAAGCCGGCCTGCGCTGCGGAGAAGGGACTGTCACACCACTCTGCTCCGAAACATTCTGGGTGAAAAGTCTTCGTATATGTGAACACCCAAGCATTTGTGTGTGTTAGTGTGTGTGTGTGTGTGTCTCCCGTTCGGTGAGCACTTGAATCCGTAAATAAGCCTCTGAACATCTTACATATGGTGTGTTTCGAACTGGTATCTTTTTCTTTACATTATATACAGCCAGCCAGTTTTTGGAAGCCATACTGACATCTATCTAACCAGTTCCACCAGCAACAAAACATAATATCAATTAAAAATATACAAGTAATACATGTTATAAAAATGGACAGAAGTCAAGGTCACAACTCTTTAAGTTATGAGGTATTTTGTTCCTCTAAAATCCATTTCCTCTACAGCGGTGACTTCAGTAGCAGTGTGTTAGTCCTTCTCCACTACGGGACCTTAAAAACCAGTGACCTGGTTCTTCTTATAACCTTCAGCTGTTCAGACATTCAGAGTTTCTGGTGTGAGTTTGTTCCCTGCGTCAAATATACACTGTTGAAGAAGCGACGGTAGGACTGACCGGATTGTTCTCATGAGCCGTCCATTAAGTGGTTGTAGGTTCATTTTATTTTTACAAACAGAAACAGGAGATGCAAGTTCATATACTAAGATTCCTGGGGCGGGTTGCACAAAAGTTAAAGTAGAAAAGAAGTTTTCTACTTAAGTATTACACTGAAGGTTTAATTTCTCCTGACCTGAGGGAGTTACTTGAGGGCGTCGCACAGAATCTCTTAAAAGGTTTCCTTAGTTAAGGTCGCTAAGGTCTTTTGTGCAACAGTTTAACTGACTTTAAGTCATTCCTTAAGTATAAGACCAAGATGAGGAGAAAACCTTAAATAGTTAAGTGAACATTTAAAAAAAAAAAAAGACTTAAGGTTTCCTTAAAATAAAAACAATTGCACAGAACACTCTTAACTCAGACTTTAAGGAAAATCCTAACCTAAGGTGTTTAGTGCAACCAGCCAGAGGTCTTTGTTTGACTGTGTCCAGTCAAACAAAGGACCTGGGGCCCAGTTCTCCCAGTCGACACCTCTGTGTGACCAACACTGCCGGCAACCCTTGAGAGCCTTTCGTATCATCTCCTGAGCGGAGTCCAAACTTAGGAACTCATGGCCAACGTAGACGCAGAACAGCGGAAATAAATGCAGAACCTTGGACAATAAGTGCACGTTTGGAACGTCGTGGTTTTCACTTCAGCGCCCCATGTTAACGGGTTAGAGCGGACACACCGCCTGCGCGACGCACGGATTCGGCATTTATGCCTATTTTTTCACATGTGACGCGTCTCCCAGCAAAAACAGGCAGAGGAAAGACCCGTCGATGTCATAGCGACATCATATGAGCAACATCACATAAAACTGACACCTTCCACTATAGTTTCTATGTTGAGGCTGAATCTGATTATATGACACAGACATAAAAAAATAGAAACAGATTTTTGAACCGTTTTAGCAGCTGCATGTGGAGACAGAGACATTTTAGAGACGTTTTGTGTCAAAAAGAAATCAGAAATGAATTTATAATAAAAAAAAAAAAAAAAAAAAAATTTTTAAAAAAAAAAAAAAAAAAAAAAAAAATCCAGCTACCTGCAAACTCTATGTAGAGAGAGCAACACAGTGTGTTCCCGCCATTCCATTTACATGTACTGACACTGGATGAAACCTCTTGTTGTTAATGTCCCACTGCTCTCCCACGCTCTGCTGTTCAGGCCCACATGACGATCAGGAAAAAGCTGGGCCACGTGGACAACTCAGCACATTAATGACAATGTGAGAGGAAGAAGACATCACTCCAACATCGTACGGTTTTATCATCATGGCGACAATTTGAAGTCATTAATGAAAAATGCCACTGTTAGCACAGCTGTGATAACAGGTTTATCCGCTGTCAGCATGTGTTTGCCTGTAACAGTGCCTCTGCGTTTAGAGTGTGAGTCTCAGTGAAAGCTATGGAAGTCAGCGCAGCAGTTCAACAGGATTTCTTACGGAGGTCGTCGCTGTAGGAAGGTGACGTGTTTAGACTGTACATTATTGACTAAGTGTGTGATATGAAGTGTGTTGTCTGTTTGTTTTGTGTTGTCGTTGTCTCCTCTCAGACTGCGCATCACAATCACAATGCATTTCAATGCCGAACTTTACTCCACTTTCATATCTGTAATTGTAGTTTTATGATAATTAAAAATAACTGTTTTAATCACACTGTATGTAAAAAAAAAACTCAGTTTCATGCTTTTTGTATTGGGACTATGTTAAACTGCATCGTCCCTATTGTACAAATAAATAAACTAAAAAAAAAAAAAAAAGAGTGAATATACATGTTCAACTTTATGGTCACTTTGGAGACTGTAATTTGTGGTGCTGTTGAACTTTACTGCATTATACAGACAGGTGTTTTATCCACAACACATTTCTATCAGTGAGGGTTTAAATATCAGACACACCTCTCTGTATAATGCAGTACAGTTCAACAGCACCACAAACTAATTATCATACACCTCTCAAAAAATTTCAATATAAGCTGAACATTATAACCTTCATGAAGGAGGATTTATATAAATATATATTTGTGTGTGTGTGTGTGTATGTACAGCCATTGCACACATTTCTAAAGAAAGGGAATCCATGTGAAAGACCCAGTCAATAAGATAAAACTGAAAAAAAAAAACAGAACTTCCAAACTTCTGTCTGCTTCTTATCCACTTGTTTTGCTGCATAATTCATCCGGTACCTTCCTGTGCTACTTTAACCACTGCTTTAAATGATTAAACCTCCTAACCTGTGCTGACTTATGGGAATACTTACATCGCCTCCTCAAATCAAACAATTTTTCTAGTGTCTCTGACAAGCTGCGCTGAAAGAAAGTGCTGATAACGGTCTTCGGAGGTTTACCCAACCTGCGTCTGTGGCAGCCAAAAGCGCCCAGCCAGCCCCGGCTCGCTGGGCTCTTGTGTGGCGAACGCTCTTCAAACCGACTGCACGCAGGAAGCCCCGGCTCACCCTGTGGGGAAGGGAAGATAGATGGAGCGTACCTGCCACTCGTCTTTCATCGTTCCGCCGGTTTGATGCTACAGACGCTAATGGCTCTCAAGGGAGGAGGAAAATTAAGCACGGTTTGGTTATAATGAATTCAAAGGCACAGGCAAAAGCCCCATTCAAGGATGATGGTTTTAGAGGCCTTGTGTGGAAGAACCCAGGGCCTGGCACTCCATGCTTTTAGCTCTGGATCATAATTTGTGATAAATATATAAACTTCCAACGTCTCTCTCTCGGGCTGACAATGGAGCAGCTGTCTGCCACATCCAGAAGGAAGCTAACTGTGGGTCTGCTGAAAAAAAAAAACCCAAAACAGAATAACATATGTAGAATAGCGGGCTTGACATACACTTCATATCCATCGCTGACAAGACAGCATGTATATTTAAAGAGGCTGAAGATACAACATGAAATTTAAATTCATGCTTTGCTCAAATCTGAATTTGAAAGAGAATAGAGGCAGTCGGTGCCCGATACCTTGTCTCAGTCAAAAGGCATTGACTGAGCATTACAGCCTGGTACAGCTCAGTGGTACCTATCTGATGAGAGGAAAACAGACACCAATTAAATTATTCCACAAGGCTTTAGCCCAGTGGACCCCAAAACCCAGTCTGAGTGTGCAGTGCCTTCCACCCCCCTCCCCCCCCCAAACCCAAGCATCCCCCCCCCCCCCCCCGCCCCCCGAGCCTGCCTTGGAAAGTGCAGTGGTGTCATCCAAAGCTTTTCTCATCATTTGGTTCAAGCTACTAATTCAAAAATACATGACCCCGCCCCCCCCCCACACCCACACACACACACACCTCCTCCCCCATCGCCCCCACCCTGGTGATTACTGGGGTGTAGGGAATAAAGTGAATTATCCTTGACTTTATACATGGAGCCGCAGATACAGCACAAGGCAAACGCGTCTGATAGTGGAATAATTTTCCAGAGCCTCCTCTCAGAATATATACATATTTATATATGCTATTTTATTTTATGTCGATATTTCATATGTCTGACAAAATACAGCAACTGAAACTGCAGCAGCTTTAAAGACGCCGTCAGCACTGAATCACAATCGGACCGATCAGAGCTCAAAGAAAAGCTGAAAGTAAAACAGACATCTGCTCTTTGACACCTGATAGAAAACACACCAATGATGGAGTGGGATTCATACTCTGTCCAAACTGCAATCGCATGGTTGGATCACGTCAGAACCCCCCCCCCCCCCCCCAGTTTGTCATCCAGGTGTGAGTAGGTGAGCGAGATGCCAGGCAGTCTCCTCCTCCCTCCAGCGTTCTTTTTCATCTGTTACTCAGAGATTTGTGGCACTTTTGATATGAGCAACTGACTGCAACACTCACTTTGCTCTGGTCCGATTCAGTCGACGAGTTCGTAAACTTGTTGGTTCGCTTCACTTTCATGCAGAGAAAAATTTCGAGTGAACGTAAAAGTGCATCATTACAAACCACGTGAGATCGTCTGGCTGGAGCAGGAAAGTAAACACAGGAAGAAGGTCACGGGAAACTCAAACTGCTGGTGGGGTCGAATCGAGTTCATTACCGTTAAGCGTTTACGGGAAAGATATCCCACATTCAAGCCGACTCTGTCAAACACAAACACAAGTTTACAACTCTGCAAACTGCGTTAAAACCTTCTAAATTACGACGTATGAGTGTGAAAAACGTTCAGTTACAAAGTACAGTTTTACCACTGAAGCCGACCCGCACAGGCTATGGCAAACCGACACACTAAAGAGGAGGTGACGTGTTGTTACTGTGCCTGACGACATTATCAAAGGACTCCCGGAGCAAAACTCAAACCTGAAGCGGTGTCGAATGTTACTGAAAAAGACTCGGGTGCAAAAATCATTAGCGTGTTTTCATGGGAACAAAGAAATAATCCCGATGAAAATTGTTCAGTGTGCTCTGCGGATTATTCGGTGTGACGGGGACACTGCTTCTGGAGAGGGATGCTGCCATTTTCAATCCTCCAAGCACCGTAAACTAAACTAAATAGCTGCATTGTATTGAGATGGAAGCTGGACTCGTGGAGATAAAACCTAAACTACCTGCATGGATAGACACCACTGGATGGAAGAGAGAAAATATCTTTCTTTTTTTTTTCTGTAATTGGTGTGAACTGACCCTTTTGAAACTAAATCGTCAAACCCGCCTATTGAACAAACTTTGGTCAAACTTTGAAACCAGTGTGAACCTATTTACAGCAGCGCTTCGCTCTCCCCTACCCTCCTCTTCCCTGGGCCCCAACCCCCCCCCATCTCCTCCATCTCTCCCACCACTTCAATTGCTCCAGCCTTGGCGTGCATTTATCAGCCGCTGGATTAGAATTTGTTTCCTCATAAACCATTGATCATCGGCCTATTACTAGGCAAATGACAGTTAATTACCCACTACATTAACCACCGGGACCTGGGGACCGACTCCCTGTGCCATCAGTCAACATGATGAATGTGGCAAGTTCAGTAATGCACGGCCGTTCCCTCATCTGCCTGCCACGCTGAGAACAACACCTGGATCTCACTTCCAGGCACCCAGGGAAAATCTATGGCAATCTGCATAATTACAGGCTCAGGGTTAATAACGGACAAATGATTTGCTGCATCTCAACGTAGGCTTTTTTTTTTAATGGGATTGTGCTTTGTCCATTTGATGATCCACACTGGCTGGAGCTACGCCGGCGTCCCCCGCTTGGAATTTAATCACAGCGAGAGGAGGAGCTAAAGTTTCAACAGTCTGTCCACAAAAGGGGGCGAGAGAGAGAGGCAAGAAATAATTGATTTGATTTGCCCGTCGATGCTTCATTACAGGAAAATCTTGACGAGAGCAGGAGAACACAAACTGAAAGGTGGGGCTGCAGAAATCCGAGGTGCTGATGGGAACTGTGGTGGTCGGTGGGGTGGGGTGGGGGGGGGCAGTTAAGGGTGGCAGATGTAATCAGACTCATGCGTTGCTCAATTTAGTCCTCCCTGCATGTGTGATTGTCAGTGATTAAACAACTCTAGGGGCAAAATTATTTCAATTACCGCGGGCATGACCTGGGAATTGTCCCTGGGATAAGATTTTCCTCCTTGAGTGCCCCGACTTGCCTGGCTGCCGGCTCTATCAGTTCTCATCTGCACCTGGACTCTGATATCCTAATGATGAATTATGGCCTGCTTTTTGAGAGACTGCCGACCATACCCGGGAACATTCCCCTGAACTGTCAAGCTGAAGTGCAGCCGTAGAGAGCTGCCTAATTAGCTCCTATAGAAAACTCCTTGAAAAAGGTTGAAAAACATTACACATCACGCATCTCTGGCACAGTGAGGAGAGGAGATAAGCTACTGGTGGCAGCCATGTCCTGTGTTACTATAATCAAACATTAGCTTTATCCAAAGTGAGTGCATCGACAAATCTTTTGAAATTTACGCAAATCCTACCCTAACCCATTAAGAGATAATCCCTTATCTTTAACCTTTCACCTCCTCTCCCAAGCATCTCATAATTCATGGTCAAAATTTACACAAGTACAAGTTTTCTGTCCTTAAATGAGAAACAACTCTTTAAAAAAAAAAAAAAAGAAAAAAAAGTGCATTCAAAACAAAGTCACCAGGAAAAGGCTTTCAGCACAGTTTATTTGGCAGTGCTGTGTTTGGGTCCATTTTGGAAAGGGTGTAATGAAAGATTTTGACCCCCGCAGGGGCCAGATGTGCAGTTCGATAGGCACTTCCCTACGCCAACCCACCTGCAATCCCAAGCTGGGTGCCAGGCTGTAGCACACTAGCCCTGCAATTATCTGCACCAAACATGCACAGTCCCACGAGTCATTGCTCTTCACAGCTAATTTAGCTAATCTCAACTGGAGGGGACGGTCCAAAAAAATAATGTGTCCAGGCGACTGAACTGAGGCATTTCAGTTAAAGTGAAAGTACCAGTGTTGTGTCCCGCACGGCGACAAAATGGTGGCTTTGTTATTCCAGGACAGTGAGACAAAAGAAGGAGATCCTTTAGAGATTAGCTAAGTATATATACATATGTATTTTGAAACAAGAAAAAATGATGCAGGTGAAATAAAAGCAGTGCAGTATATGGCAGTTTTAAGAACATAAAACATTAGAGGAGGCATTATTCTTTATCCAGTGACCCTCAAAAGATAAACAGTATAGCTTTAGGATGGATGGAAGGATTATTCTATACATGGCAGACAACAAATCCAACGAAAAGACAAAAACCAACAACATTTCAATTCACTTCTGACTTTCCTTCCCTGCACACACACACATATAGTTTCATTTTTTAAAGGTCTCACATAGTATAAAAGTAGATGTCCATGTGTTGTTTGATTATAAAGCAGGTCTAGCTTCTATATTAATACTGTGAAAGTCCACAGAGAAATGCACACAGCCTGTATTCAGAAACTGAGTCTTGAAATGTGCCGTCAGGACTTCTGTAACTTTGTGATGTCACAACAAAACAGTCACCGAGGATCAGAGCCTCTCTTCTGACTGGCTGAGAGAGGAGATGTAAAACTACATTGAGATGATTTTTGGTTCTTAAAACAACAAAATATATCTTCTTATGGATCAACTCTTCAAATAAACACTGGAAAAGCGTAAAATACAGACCTTTAAAGGCTCAGTCATTTCTTAAAACAGCTAAGAGCAAATGTTACGCAAAAATGTGAAAATTTGGTGAGGACTATTTTCAGTGGTGCTTCATATGTTATACTGTATTATATTAAATATATCAGGATGCTGTGTTTAGTACAGGCATGTCACTTTGTCCACTTTAAATGAACGAGGACTTTTATCAGTTTGAAATAATATGAATGTGAATTGACGTTTCCCTCATTTGAGTGACAGGCTAACGTCACTCTAAGGCAGTTGCATTTACCATGATTTTTCCATCTAAGAACTGAAAGACGGACAAAAGAAACTTGATAGTAATTCGATTTTTAGATTTAGATTTCAGTAACAGTCCTGCAAAAAAAAGAAAAAAAAGGAAATAAAAACCTTAATTATTTTTAATCCAAACATGCAGACGTTTGCATATTTTTGGGGATTATTCAACCGTGGTTGTCACCTTGAGAGGGCTTCAGTTATTCATTAATGGTGGAGCCTCTTCACTTAGATATTGGAAATGACAAAAGACTGCTGAGCTTTGGTTAATAGCTTTCTCCCCAAATCATAAAGGTTGTACTTCAAATGCAGGCTAAATGATATTGTTATTGAAGGCCCATCATTTTTTTCCATCAAATGACATTCCTTCTGTGCTTTTGGGAGGCAAAACAAAGTCGCCCCGCTCTTAACCTCTCCTTAAGGAAATGTGACCCCTCTCATCAGGACAATTAAGTGCTGGATGGAAACAGACCCTCCAGTACGTGTGACCCTCCTTCAGACTCAATCACTCGCGATTACCGGCACCCAGTTTGACCCCTTAGCATTTTCAGATTACATGTGAAAAGCCCAATTTAATTACAGAACTTCAGAACACACGCATTTGCGAGCGCGGGCATTATTGGTGAGGTAATTGCTAGATGTGTGAAGAGAATTGTGGTGTTGGGAGGTTAATGGCAGCCAAGCTTTCCCAAGCACAACATAACAATTATAGTGTGCTTTCAGAGCTTTTAACATCTATGTGCCATCTCATTAAACTGCAAACTGAGGTGGAAGCTGCAGAGGTGCACACACACACACACACACACACACACACACACACGCACACACACACACACATACACATTTCTTTGTCTTATTAGAACCTTTAAGAGAGACAGAAAAAATATGACAAATGACTGAGAATTGAGAAATGAGTGATGTGTTCACAAACATCACACTTTAGTGGAAAAACATGCAAAAAAAAAACCAAACACGCACAGCAACTTCCTGCTATGGTTTGTGATGGTCAAATCAATTCAAATTAAATTGTTTTTTTCCTTTGACAGAAAAAGAAATGCAGTGCAGCTGACAATCCCTCTCCTAAACACCCAAACCCGAACCGTGTTATTACACCTCCAAATCAGCGCGAGGAGGATGCCGGCATGACACATGGCCCATCAGGTGAAATCCGGTTGATTGACACGTTGTTGAAACACTGACATGGATGGGAATATTATAAATATTCCCGCCGCTGCCTCCAAGCCAACTGTCACAAGCTGTCAGCAGCAGCATCTCTTCACATTCATCCCATTCTCCTATTATTCTATCTGCAACACATCAGAGGAAACACCTAAACCCGTCCGCCATCAAGAAAGGTCAACACTTTCTCCCGACAGTTATTCTTTGATAAATACTGTGGCTCATTCTGTCATTCAAGGGAATTGGTGGAAACTACTGTGTCTCATTCTCAGGAACACTTCAGCAGTCTGTTGATTAATTTCCTCAGTTTTTACATAACCAAGTGTGTTAAGAGAGACTTAATGTGGGTGAAGCATTTCAGACTGCAGCCTGTATCCAGCTCCGATTCAGTGACTGAATTAATGATATGTCCTGCATTTATAAACATATAATCTTTCATAATTTATCGTTTTTGATGGTCCGTGTACTTTTTGATATTTGAAGAAAACAAAAATGATTAAAAAAGATGGTTATTTGATTTTAAATTGAAAAAAAAAATGGAAAACAAGTCATTTGTTCTCTTTTATTTTCTAAACCAGAAAAGAAAACAAGCAAGAAAACTAAACAGGAAAACAACTGTTATGTTATTTATCTGAACTCGGAAGCTGTTCTGGTCAGAGGCAGATAACAGTGCCACCAAGTTAACATGGCAGCCAGCGCCGGTGTTACACCATTTATCACAACCACCCCTAAAGATTTGACGTAGGGTTTCACATCACATCAGCTGCTACATCAGTTGCTTGGATGTTACTTTGTATGTAAGTGGTTGTAACGATTAGCATTATTAGTTAGTTACTTTTTTGTTGTTATTTTTTTGCATTTATTTTGAAGGGACAGTGAGAGAGAGAGAGACAGGAAAGTTGGGGAGAGAGAGGATGACATCCAGCAAAGGGCCCAGGCCGGATTGGAACCTGGGCCGCTGCAGTTTGGACTGAATCTAGGTGGTATGCGCTCTACCAGGTGGCTCCTGCTGACCCCTCATATATATTAGTGTCATTCAGTCGTTACAAAGGTGAGTTAAAATCCAAGTACCTGATAATTACTGGGTGAAGCTTTTTTCTTTTTTTTTTTATAAAATTTCCAAGTACAGTTCAACTGAGGAACAGCACAATGCAAATAATAATTTCTGACGCAGGTCATCTGAAATTGTGACCCCCCCCCCACAGTGTCTGGAAGCGGAACAAAAATATGCAGCATTTAAATACTGTCAGGCACTTCACCTTTCTTTCTTTCAGATAATCACTCGCACAAAGTAACCAACCATACAATTCACACATCCACACTTCATCTTTCTCACAAGTCTAACTTTAAGTTTCTGTCTGCTGTGTTTGACTGTAGGAATAAATAATGTCTTACAGTATTTTTTGCCTTTGGATTGAGAGAATAAAACTCAAATTACACTTCCTTTTTCATTTTTTTGTTTCTGATTCTAAAAAGAACTTCAAATACCAAAAAACTTAATAAATAATAATAATAATGGACTGGATGATCTCTCTGATGAGTTTTTCAATTAATCTGTGATTTGTTGAATCGTTGTGTCAGAAAACTCTAACTGTAAAAACACTCATCACAAGTTCCCCCGAAGCCAAGGTGATGTTTTCAAACAGACCAACCGTCCAAAAGCCCGAACACATTCAGTTCGTTTGTTATGATATAAAACAGAGAAAAGCGGCAAAGCCTTGAATCCAAGAACCACAGGATGTTTGGTGTTAATGAATTAGCAAAATTGCTGTGGATTAATTTTTCCGTCAATCGTGGACTCCTCACTTTCAGACCTAAATGCATCTAACAGAACATTAGAAATGATTTATTATTTAATCATGATACACGCAGTTGCACAGACTTTAGTATAAAGTTACTATTACACATTGACACCCACTGAGTTTTTATAGGCTGATCAATATTTGATTACACTTTGTTATTTTCATATCTGAGATTTATTTGTTTACTTGATTATTTTCCTCTCTGTAAGTCCTGAATCCCTCTATATTATTTGAGTATGCTTTGTCTGAACATATTAACTTTGTAAAACCACCACAAATAAAATGTTCATAAAACATTTCATTAATCTTTGTTGAACATAATTCAACCAACAATTAGGAACCCACTCTAAAACTCTCTGTAGGTTGACAATCCAAATAAAGTTTTACGCAACATTTCTTTGGGCTTCCTGTCAGCTTTTCAAGTGTTCAGTGGGGACGGGTTTTCTTTGAACTGAATGTCAAGAATTAACCTTCACTCTCAAGCGATTTTAGTACTGCAATTTCTTAATATACTTACTCTAATTATTTACCTTGTTATCTTTTTTTTCTTCCCCCCCCCCACACACACACTTTAATGTTGTTCTTCATCTTTTAAAAGGGGCTTCTAAATCCAAGAAACCAAACAGAAACAGCCACACATAAATGATGATCAGTTTAGAGAAAAAATGCACAGCATCACGTCAGATCCTCGCTCCGCAGAGAGAATAAAGCCGAGTTGTTATTTTGGGCCTGCGTGATATGCTGTGGAGCCAGCTGGCAGGATGATTTCTGCAGCCCGCCACCTCTGCCTTGTGAGTAGCAGAAGGCCCGGCTCTCCCACCCGTTGATCAGACTTCCTTAATGCAGTGTAGGTGGCTGAGAAATCACCTGGACACTGCTTTGACAGCGCGGCTTTGATTGCCTCTTTAGCATTTCACAGATTAAAAGCATATGGAAAACTAGTGGAAGGTGCAATCAATGCTGCAGCAGCAGCAGCAGCAGCAGCAGCAGCCTCGGTACAGTCACTGCTGTGTTCTCCAGTCTCTCACTGCCATGTGCTCAGATATTAACAGATATACAAGAGACAGACGTGACCTCAGCGACACATTGATTTTTTTTTTTTTTTTTATACCCCCAAAACCAATCAAGTGTTCTCCATAATGAATCTTTGTATGGATTTGGCCTCTGATTTCCTGCGTGGTCGTCACTCGGACAAACATCGCGAGACAACGTCTTTAAAACACTTTAAACAAACACGGTTCTTGGGTCATGTTAAGAGAATGAGAATGTATCTCCTGCACCTTCTGTAGCGGCAGATAGCTCTTGCATCAGCCGCCAAAGTGACAAAGTGATGCAGGGCAGGATGTGCCAGCGCTGTCAGGTAACTTAATGAAGTTGTTAATTCCTTTGCTGAGTGACTTGTTTGTCGATGTGCCCTGGCCAAGGGCAAAGGAGTGTGTGGAATTAGCATTCTTCTCTTTCTTTTGGCTTCCCAATGAATAAATCAGGCTGTTAAAATTGCCGCATTTACATCTCATTTTTACACAAGCATAGCGCAGCAACTACGACTGGCTCAGCTTGGTTACACAAGCCGGGCTCTTTTCCTCCCTCACTGTGGTGCGTGTTATCACAGAGATTCAGGTTTGACCCATCGCAGAGCATCAAACGCTTCCATTCTGAGCACTGTGGTTATCATGAAGGAGCGAACAGCATCTAAACCGTCGTGTTACGTTCCCAAAAGCTTCTGCGCTATAAAAACAAGAGACTGCAAAGTGCTTTTCAGTAACTTGAATAACTTAACCGACGTTGATCACTGGAGAGATCTGGCTGCCGTGGAGCCTGGGAGGCAGCCTCTGGATCAGGGCTGGATGGGGGGGGTTGGGGGGGGGTTGCGGGACGCACAATAGTGTCTGGCAGTTCCGCTAGGCCGCCCACTAATTGAGAAGTCGCTCAGGGGTTCAGCGCAGGCCTCACAGCTCTGCCTATACCATCCAAATAACGCCTGTAAGTGGGGCTGACACCAACCAATCAGCATTTTGAAATCCTGTTTTCCACAGCACTGCCCCACTCCACCCCTCACTGTTCTAACAGCTGCAGCCAGCTCCAGTCTCCCCCTCGCTAGCTCTCGTCTCCACATCCTGCTCTCCTGCACCCCCACTTCATCTCCATAAAGGCCTCATTAACCAGGGGTGGCACAGAAGGCCTGGCTGAAGCCCACCACATGCACATACACCACCAGTTCCACACACACACACACACACACACACGCGCACACAACACAACACACGCACCACCACCACCTGTCAGCTGAGCTGACTGACTGCAGCTCAGATTCAGTGTAACACATGCAGACGTGCTGCTTTCATGCTTCCATAATAGAGCTTGACTCCATCTCCCTCACTTCCATTAACAGCATGAGGCGACCTCCCTAATGTGAGACACCACCTCTGACAGAGGGAGGCTGCAGGACGACTGCCTCGCTGGACAATGTCCACAGCGTCTGTTGTGAACCTCGTACAGAAGAGTACAGCGGGTCAAAGAAGAGGCAGGAAGTCGTTGTGTGAACTGTGACGGATCTGATCGTCTGTCCTGTTTCTCGACCTGTTACGTAACTTTTTAGCGATGTCACATGTTTCCAGGTGATATCTCTGTTTCTCTGCTCCTGTTTTTAATTTCATATTCAAAGTTTAAAAAAAAAAAAAAAGTATTTGTCAAGAGAATGATGAACTCAAGCTGCTGCATGATGCAGAGAATGTTCAGTTTCGCTTTGTTGTGACATTTCAGTGTCGACAGTGTTGACAGTGACACTTTTAGCCCGATTCCACACATAAACAGCAGTTGCAGATTCATCCACAGTGCTGCAGGCGAGGATTCACTGCTGCAAATTGACATGTGCTCTCTTTTCTAAGCCTCTGAACATTGTTCAGAGTTCAAACTAATCCCGGTCCTGTTGAGGCCTCATCGCTGGAGCACTCGCAGTGAGTGTGAGGAGGCTGAGCCCCGAGCAGAGTGGATGGAGTTCTCAGGTCACAGTCACTGCTTCTCTGAATCTGCTCCTCGCTCTGAGCCTCATCGGCCTCAGCTGATCCCAGACCAGAGCCCTGGTCTCTGAGCTGCTCTCAGCCCTACAGCTACATCTGCTTGGATCTTCACTAAGTTTACACACACACACACACACACACACACACACACACACAGAGGTTAAAGGTCTTTCTAAAACGGGAGTGTTTAACTAACAGGTGCTCTTTTCTCTTTGTCCTCCACCTCTCTGTACCTCTCGCTCCTCTGCTCCATCCTCTCTCTCCATCCGCTCACTGGCAGGCACAAAGCCAGACCCTTGTCTGTCTTCATCTGCTCCGCCAGGCCGCATTAATCATGCATGCATCCCGCCTGCCGGAACACACCTGCTTTTGTCACTTGGAGCTATTTAGCATCAATGGTTAAAAAGAGAGAGAAGTGTGGGTTCACAGGGGAGAGGGCTGTCTTCCTCCCAGGCATCAGACAGGTTCCACCTTTCCCTCCACCACGCTCAACTTTCCAGAGGTGAGGAGGATTTATTTATTTATTTATTTTTTTTGGACTGACTATGAGTGTGCGATTGTATACAGGCTGAAAACTGTGGATGATTCCCAAACACATAGCCCCCCGAAACAAAACAAAAACGATGTGTGCCAAAGCCTGTGGGGGCTGAGGAGAGAGCAGGGGGGGGGGGGGTTGTGGTGGTGCTGCAGATCACTGTGTGTCAAACAACAGGGCCGTTATCATGCGCTCACATGCCTGCAGAGGAGAGGTGGCAGCCAAATATGTGGTGGCGCTGCAGCCAGTGGTGTGTTCCAGGCGAGGCATGGGGCAGTAACTGCAGAAAGCCCTTTACCCACACACAGCATTAAACATGACAACAGATCACAGATCACAGACCACAGCACACAGGGACTGACGCTGCTGCTGCTGCTGCTGCTGCTGCTGCTGCAGGGTTCAGCTGTGATACAACTAAAACTAACAATTCCTTCATTTTCTTCTACATGATCAGATCACGTGCACACAGCCCTCTGACAACTAATGGCACCTATGTCCTTTTGTGTCTTTCCTTAAAGGTCCTTTATTTTTTTTCCAATATGTAGCTTTATTTGAAGTGTTGATCCATAAGAAGTTTTAAGAACTAAAAACCATCTCAATGTAGTTTTACATCTCCTCTCTCAGGCTTCTCTCTGGAGCTCTGGTAACAACAAGTCGGGGAGCCAATCAGAAGAGAGGAGGATCTCAGCCTCTCTTCTGATTGGCTGACTGTTTTCTGAGTGATCCAGTAAAAATATAGCAGATTTCAGGTAAACACTCAGAGAAACCAAATCCTGCAAGGCTGGGTGGTGGGTCCGGGTGGGCGGGGCTTGGGCCATATTGCTTAAGAGAGCTGACTTCTTTGTTGTGACATCACAAAGTCACAGAAGTCCTGACGGCTGGTTTTAAGGCTCAGTTTCTGAATACAGGCTGTGTGCATTTCTCTGTGGACTGAGGCTTTGATACTTTCACAGTATTAATATAGAACCTAGACCTGCTTTATAATCAACCTCAATCAATCTTTATAATCATCCAAAGCACCGCTGCTACTGCAGTAATCTCTCAACATTCCTGGTGTCGCTGCAAACTGTGCACACATTTATCCCATTACCTCCAACTCTAATACTCATTCTCTTTCTGTGGCGGGAAAAATTTTAATATTTAATATTATTTAATATCATTTAATGTCATTCAATGTAAGGCAAATACGCAAAACAGAATGCGATATTTCCCAAAAAAAAAAATTTCATGGAGTTTTGCAGAGGCTGATGAGTCTGACCCTCATTTGTCTGCTTTGCTTACTGTACACTATACCTCATACCTCAGCATGTGACAAATCAAACTTTGAACTGCTGTTTAGTGGCAGCGTCACTTGATATAATACAATTATACATTATAAAAAAACCTTTCAGAATCACAACGATCTTTCCAAAACCTAAATCCACCTGGACTTCACCTAATCTCCATTCAGGTTTGAGAGACTGTTCATCAGATATATGATTCACAAAACATCTACAATACTTCATTTTGATTGAAAACTAAAACCATTATTTGGATTTAAATATTTTACTTAATATAGGCGTCACACAGTGCACCTTGAATGAGACTGAAACAAGCAGATGCAGGGCACAGACATGAAATTATGGGAAATGTTTTTGTTTTTTTTTTCTCAATTTTAAAGCTGCTTCAGGAGGTTAATCGTGGCTACAGACAAAACACAATCACTTAAAATACACTTCCCCTCAACCATTTTCACTAAAGCCTCAAACATTTTGCTTTTTCTCTATTAAAGAACTTCCCACATAACAGATTAAAAACGGGTAATACTCGAGACCAAAACCTCTCCTTAATCTGTAAAGCCTTAAGGATCATTGCCTAAGAGGAAAAGGGCCATTAATATATGCATGGAAATGACCTGCGGCACTCCCCATGAAGAGGGGGCAGCAAAGGTCAAATAGCCTCCAAACTGCACTGGAGTTTAATTAAAAAGACAAAGAAGAGCATAATTTCGAAGTGGACAGCCACGATTACTGTTAGGTGAGAAGGGGGAGCCGGGCTCAGGCTCTTTCAGCAGGCCCCGTGTTCCCTTTCCCATAAGGCATAGCGCCATCTTCCCATCCCTTTGATGTCAATATAGACCATTTATTAGGGCCATAAAGGTTAATCCGGAAGGAGAGAGGATATCAAATAGTTGGGATGAGGAAAGAAATCCACATGAGCTATCACTGTGGAGGGAAGTTAAATTTAGCCGGAGTCCAGTCAGCAGGTAATGGAGTTCCCAACATCAGGTTCTACACTGTTTGAAAATTAAATGAAAACCTTGAAAGAAATTTAATGCTGACACTTGGGTGCCTGTGACCAGAGTAGGGCACCGCGGGCTTCATACATTTAAAAGGCTTGATTTGCTTGAATGAATTTAACGCAATACGAGTCAATATTCATTACAAAGAGGTCCGCCTGGTCAGAGTGGGGGGGGGGGGGGGGGGGGGGGGGGGGTCGCGGATGGGACGGTCACATGATTTACAATATTACAAAGTATCAGGAGATGATGGATGTGTTCAATTGTACAAAGTAACTGACACAATGAATTTTTCATTACCTTGGTTGATATGTTTGGGACACTGCATTAGATAAGGCCGCTGATGAAACACTGAGCTGAGGATGTGTATCAGCTGGCCCTCAGGGCCGTATAAAAGCCAACAGACTCACAGGATCTCGGAGGATTGAGAATTATGGGGAGGTTTGGGTTGATGGTACACTATAGTGTTCATGTGTACAGGTAAGCACCACCTATACCATGATTACTCATAGACAGCTCCATGGTAACACTGATGCATAGACTATTTTGAGAAATAGTGGTTCATTAACTTGTTGTACATTAAGCAAACAAAGAGAATATTTTTCCTAATTCTACAGTAGGTAAAGACGCTGGAGAATTGAACGCTCAAAGGATATTTGTTTTTGTTGCTTTGGTAATGATAACGTTGTACTCACCACGTTTAAGGCTGATGTCTGGGAACGCAGTGAAATCACCGGTCAAGAAACATAAATCAGATGATCAGGAAACAAGCCAACAGTTTATAAAAGCAAGGAGGGCAAACTGAAAGTGAGCGAAGCTGAAATGTCACTAAAACTTTCTCATTTTGCAGGAAAGCTGCGAGCACACCACTACATAAAGTGCAGTCGCTCGAGGCTGGAGCAGGAGGTGGGTCTGTAAAGAGTCCCGACTGATTGCACAGTTACAACTCAAGTTGTCTGAAACATAAATCAACTGTAAATACAGATATTTGTGTTAGATTTAAAGAAGGATACGTCATCAGTGTTAGGGAGCAGAGTCAGGTGAGCCTGTGTTTTAAGTTGAACCACCTCACATGCATCGACAATGAACAATCTGTGTCAATTCATGTGACCACGAATTAACATGACAAGAGCCTTTCATGTCTTTGTGTCTGACACTTGATCAAGATCCCCTCCACACGGAACTGTAGAACTGCACATCATCAGAATGAGTGTCAGCTATGAAATAGAATAAAAAATGAATTCACATTACCACATTATGTGACTGTCGACTAAGGAATGTGACATGAAATAGAAATACAGAGGGATTCGGATCTTATTGAGATATGACATGAATCACCTGGCAGCTCAGTTACTGCTAACCTGAGACACACAGAGGGAAAGCATATCTGCATTTAAGAGGCTGTATCTTCATTCCAGTTTCCTCTTTGCTGCACTCTTTTATTTATTTATTTATTTTTGTTTGGAAGTCAGCCTTCTGATCCAGGGGGAAGTATTTAAAGACAGAAATGTGTTTGCGCCACATTTCCACTGCGGCATACGTTTTAGTTTTTGACCCAAACATTTTCAGCTCATACAGCTCTCAACCTGAATTTGCACCGTCCACCTTTTCTTCTTTCCCCTTTGCATTGACTTTCAAAATTGCACTAATAACAAGTGACTCATCTTAGCCACCTCTTTCCCCCCCAACCTGAACTTTTTAAATTTACCTAATCTACATGCGGCATCACAGTAAGGGTAAGATTTGCCCTGAAGTTACACCCTGTGTATTTGTCGTTTTTACTTACACAGATGTCTGTAATTGCTGTGGCTGGATGGTGAGTGAGGGGCTGCGAACCCGCTGACACCGCTGGTGAAGCTGTGGGATCTCAAACCTGGGAGAATTGAATAAATCTACCGGGAACGTGTAGAAGAAATGAAGCCACAGCCACAGAATGAAAGCTGCACAAGCACATACGCAGCCCACTCTGCCACTGAAGCATTACAGCAAACACCAGGCTCAGCTCGGTGTGAGCTGCCTGTTCACCACTGACTGATCATCATAATATTTACATGAATATATTTTTATCCACACAGATCATCCAGTGGACTTCACATACAGTAGAACACTAAATCCCAGCTTCAACAAATGTTTGTCTGATTAAATATTGGGAAACAAAAAGAGGTGGCACCGCTGTTTCGATTCACAGATGGTTGCTAAATGCTACGTCTAAAACTTTTACGGATGCATATGTGATATTATCGAGCCACACCTTGATGCTGCTGGACGCATCATACAACATGACACAGTGACAAAACTGAACTCAAATCAATTCAAATTCAAATTACTATAAATTCTCAAATTCTACTTTGCCGTTTTTTCGATCTCTGTAATATACTGTCGGTCAGTCACGCAAAATGACAAAACATTTACTTTCTATGAGAAGAAAACTGCACTGTTTGCCTGCATGTATGCATTCTGTGGGTATATTATGGGTTATAACATGTATTAATCATTATGTATATCCATCCTCTTTTCCTTGGTCAAATTTAGCCTTCTTTGTGTCCAATCAGCATCCTTATCTCTTCAAGAGAGTCTTTATATGAGCTAATTTCAAGATTTGGTCTATTTTAGACCAAACCATATGCACCATATATGGAAATGCAGTCATGTCACTTTTGCAAACTAGTAGCCAACTAAACCTTTCTGGAATTCATGCCATATACAGTACAGAACTGACGGAGGTAAACCCTTTGTATTCTTCATCTTACAGTGTCCTAAACTTCAAAAACAAGCATCTTCTGTACACAGGACTGTTCATTCATGACCTGCAGTATGTAGTTCCAAAAATACAAGTCCAAATACCTGTCAGAGAGGATCAACTACCTTTCTCGGGGATCTAAGAGTTAACAGAATAAAGAAATGTAGGAGTTTTTCTCCTCAGACAATCTTTGAGATCATCCCTCTCATGTAACAGCCTGAACCATCAGACTCTCCCCTCACTGACCGTGTGGGAGGAATCACTGTAGCAGAACACATCCCGGTTCCCTTCAAATCCCCCAAAACAAACAGTGGAGAGTCGTGCAGTAATTTTAGGCCTTTGCATCGAGGCATGAAAATAGAAAACTATAGGTGTGATAGCTGCATGGGGAGGATCACAACATTCTCATTCTCAGCACAGATTAGATCAAATCATAACACATGCCACTCTGTGAACCCTGAACCCACCGAAACAACCCAAAACAACCCACTGAAAACAAAAAAAATAAAAAAAAAAAGAGTGGAGGAAAAAAACAGAACAGCTCAGGACCCAAAGCCACCGACTCATCTGTCAAACATGGTTTTGGTGACAGAAGCAACAGGATGAATGCAGAGGTATACAGGAGCATCCTGTGCTCAGATTCATACAAATGTATCAAAGCTCACTGGTCGACATTTAATCATTCAGCAGGACAAGGATCCTAAACACACGACCGCAACAACCACCTCGATCAGACTGAGCTACAATTCCACCTGCTGAAGACCAGAGTAAAGGCAGAGAGACCACCACAACAAGCGGGAGCTGAAGGCCTGGTGGTGTCTACGGCCCTGTTCACACCTGTTGCATTTTCAGTGATCCGATCGCAAGTAGCAGAAGTAGTAGTTTCAGTCATCGCGCATATTACAGCAAATAGAGTTCGTCAGTTCACACCTGTCAGACACACGGGTGCGTTGTTAATGTGCTTTTGTGTATGTGTGTGTGTGAATGAGTGAGAGAGCGAGGGGTTGAGTTTTATCCATTTGAAGTAGTAAAATATTTTGGGTTCATTATAAACTGTGTTGGGACTAATCAGACTGTGTCAGAGGACGTCAGTGGAGTAGTCGGTCCTTCAGTGTAGTCCAGGACACATTCACGTTCACTCTGCTGAAAGGATGCGACCACATGTGTTCCAGACCTCCTCCGAATGTGGTCTGAGTGATCGGATCTCAAATGAGTCCTCAAAGCGTCTTGGGTGCGTTCACACCTGAACTTAGAGCTGACCACTTGTGATCGGATCACCTGAGGCAGGCCCTGTTCACACCTGGTGTTAACCTCCATGTGTTGAAGACTTCAGGGCAAGTTATTGACTACCAAGAATTTTCCACAAAACTTTAAATATGATGATTTTGACTTCATGTTTTTCAGTCCAATTACTCTTCTATATCTCCCTCACAGATCTTTCTACACCGATGTAAACCTACTCAAATAAAAGCTGAGACTTGGTACGTTAATGTAGTATCCATTATTTTATTTCAAATTAAATGTACTGAAGCACAGAGGATGAAGAAAAATAAAAGTGCAACTAGACTGTATTTTACTTCTGTCAAACAAAATATCTAAAAGATGTGGGATTCAGATAAACTGTATTTTATTATGAGCAACTTTTCAACTTTGAACAAAAAAACAAACCAAACATTGTTGTCCATGCCACCAAGTGTATTTTCACTGAAACTACGCTGCTGTGCTGCACAGCTAAAATGCCTATAAACCCCCCACCCCCCCACCCCCCAATGAAACCCACTAACTAGAGATGTCCCATAATTTGGCTGGTGATTAGCATTTCCCCCATTTTCATCTCGCCCCTCCCGGTGGCTCTGTACTCACCAGCCATTTGAATTTAATGCTGCCATCAGAAGTTTAACGACAATGCAGGGGTGCAGAGAAAGAGTGGTGGGGGTGGGGGTGAGGGTGAAAATGATAGCCCAACCTGCTCATACTCTAATACCTTCCTAGCTCAGTGGTAAAGGTATGCTTAAAAGCACCAGGTGGTGACATCTTAATTTTTCATGTCTGAAGAATGTGGCTGTGCGGCTCCCTCCCTCTCTTCCCCATGCATTATTCTTGCTTTAAGCAGCATGTCTCCTCAAGGGGGGGGGGGGTATTGTTTTACAACACAGCCAGTTGCGGCCTACTTGCCTTGCCCGGGGTTCTTTTCAAGGAGTAGTCTTAGGTGACCCCTCTCGCTGGCAGTTATTAATAATAACATGTGCCGGGGAATAGTTCACCTTGTAGCGCTGAGGCCGCCTCGCCACTGTGTGTATATCTAGCCTCATACAGAGGAGTCTCCGGGGGGATAGGGAACAGGGGTGAGGCGGGTAGAGGAGAAGGATGTGTGTGTTGCAGGGTGAAAGCTATAGGAAGCCGGAGAGCGAACACACAAAAGACATCAAACAAACTTTCCCCCCTTGTATGTAATTAGAATCAGGTAATCATCTATCTCCTCTAAAGTGATGGAGAGTCTGATTAGCAGCATCAAAGAAGGCCAATAGGGCTGAGACATAAGAGGGAGATGGAGAGGTGCAGTGTGTGTGTGTGTGTGTGTGTCTGCAAAGATGAAGGAATAAGAAGGTAAAGTGGCAAGGCTGACAAACTCGCCGCTGCATTCTCCACCTAGAGGTCCCATTAAAAGCTTGAGCAGGAGAGGCCCTTTGTGCATGCTGAGTGCTCTATTGTAATAACAAGCAGTGGAGACAGGATTCAATCTGGCGCCTGAATGAACCGACGCCATCCAGGCAAATTCTTCAATTCTCTTCCCCTCAAGTGCTCAAGGGATTCAAAAAAAAAAAAAAAATAAAATAAAATAAAGGCTGATTCTTTTTAAGGCCTCAGAAAACATTTTGTTCACAGAGGAATCTCAACACGCCAGCTTAACCTTCAGGTATGTATTTTGCCGTTTAACATAATTAAAGATACTGATTTAAACTCAATCTGAGAAATCAAATAAGTGGATGACCTAAAGCCTGTTATTCTATCAGTATGTGACTGGCTTTTAGATTTAAACTGAAGCCATTAGCAGAACGCAGTTGTGCTGCCGTCACGCCAAAGAAGAAGAAGAAAAAGAAAAAAAAAAAAAACGCAGTAAGGCACAAGGACAGAGTAAGTAATGATGGTGGCATTCACTGGCACAGTTGGCACTGTAACCTTTTACAGAACCGCATCCTTCAAGAACACAAAGTCCTCCTCTTCCTCCTCCAAAAAGAAAAAAAAACACACACTCGCTGAAGTTGACCTTACATCCGTTCAACAGAGGAGTGACAAGCACGCACTGAGCTAAACAGGTCCTTCAGACAACAAAATAAAAATTGTCCTTGATTTACGCAGCGATCTTCATAACACTTCTCCTGCTGCTGGTCCATTCTTGGATTCTCAGGTAATGCTTATTTTCAATAGTGTCTTGTTTCAACCAAGCACCAACCTCTGAGGCTGAAATATGAAGGCAACATGGATGTGACAATAACTGCAGTTCCTCTAATGAGGAATGAGTCGATCCCCATAGACTCCCATGTTAAAATGTCCAACTTTACAGCAGAAATGTTCACATGTTCACAGCGTGGTACAAAAACAGTTTTGACTTCTACAGCTAATTTCCTCCTTCATGACAACTGTTTATAGAATTGAGGGCGTGGCCTCTTCGAGTGACAGGACAATCACCAAAGTCTCAGGTCTGCCTCTTTGCCCATTTTTGGATTAGTTAGGAGTTAGGTGGAGTCAGGCACTGCCAAGATGGCAACGGCAGGGCAACCCACTCTGAGCTTCTTCAGAAACCTGTGGGTGACGTCACCGAGGCTACAGCAATCTTTATTTATAGTCTATAGTTTCAACCAAAAGCTAAAATCTTTCTTTTATCTATGATTGTTTGACAGCCCTAACCATTTTTATCATTGTAACCATGACAACGAAGGTCTTCTAACCTTAAGGAAGAACTTCTTTTAACTCAAACCACAATCTTTTCCTGGAATCAACAAAGTAGTTTTTGTGCATACACCTAACCAAACTGTTCCACAACCTCAGCTGTATGTTTATTATTGTTACGATGGCGATGAAAGGTCTGGTGTGTCTGCAGCTGGTAAGCTCCTACTACCTACTGTTATTGCCATTATTATCTTTAAGTGCTTTCTGTGAGATAATTAACTGGCGATATTTAAAAAACCCAGAGAGTCATTTAAAAATGCTTACCACTTAATGTTGCATTTTTAAAAAAAAAAAAATCATCAAAGACTGTTATTACCATCTGGATAAGAAAATGTTCTGTCCATCACACAATCAAAAAGATTTTTAATGTGCTTCCAAAGTTGCGATTCTGTTTCCTACCCGGGTAGCTGGCGTGCTGCCATCTTTGTTTTGATTTAGAGAACAGAAGCGCCATTTGGGAAATGGATGACAGCCGATGGAATATTTTTTCATCCAGATGAGTGAGAGGAGTCTTTGAGGTTTCTGGAGGTGGTAAGTGTTTTTAAATGACCTTCTGGGTTTTTCAAATATTGTCTTTTAATTATCTTTTGGAGAAACTGTGACCTGAATGTATGCTAATACATGAGAGGGAAAGATGCTGACCATGGCAATTAGGATATAGTTAAGGTATGGTTAAGGTTAGGCAAGAAAACACTTGGTTACAGGCAAGCGGCGACCTCTGAGACTGACTAATGAAGCGCTGAAGTACCAAATACTGCAGTTCCTCTAATGACCACTAGAGTCTGACTCCAACAGTGAGTCAATCCCTACAGACTCCCATGTTGACATGTCCAACTTTACAGCAGAAATAAACATGTTTACAGCCTGGTACAGACTATTGTATTTTACTGAACTTTTATATAACTCACACATTTAGGTTCTGCATAATTGAGGGAGTGGCCTCTTTGAGTGATAGGTGGGCTGACACAAACCGACATGCACCAAAGTCTCGGCTCCGCACATGCCCCTCCTCTTTGCCCATTTTTTGATTAGCTGGGAGTAAGGGGCGGAGTCAGGCACTGCCAAGATGGCGACGGTGGGGCAGCCCACTCTGAGCTTCAAAATCACTCTACAGAAACCTGTGGGTGATGTCACAGAGGCTACATCCATCTTTATGTACAGCCTATAGTAACAGGTGACAGTATGTGAACTCGCTGCTCATCTACTTCCCTCACTGCATGACCATCCAATATTCATAGGGAGAAAAGGCTTTAGGTAAAGAGGTTCTACTCTCTACGCAGATTCTACTCTACAGCTGGAGCAGCACAGCTCTGCAAGTACGTAAGCAAGCTCTGGTGTCACTGAACAGCAGCCCGGCTGAGGATGTCCTTGTGCCCTTCAGTGTTAGTTGGGAGAAGAGCTGAACATCTGTGGTGGTCATTAGAGAAACAGAAGATGCCCTGAATCTTTCAGCCTGCAGAGAATCAGGGAGGAGAGGGCTATGACAAACTATACCCAACTTCCCTGCAAATCTCCCAGGAGCGCGGCTATCATCAAGTGAGCTGGATTTTATTTTATTTTTTTTTTTGCAGTGGAAATCACTGGATTTCAGCTTTTTGTGAGGTGTTTGCCATCCATCACTGCTTTAATAATAACTGATCGAGCTGGGAGTCCAGTCCGCTCCGCTCTGTGGAATAAGGCAGTTTTATTCGGGTAGAACTAAGCTGTTTCTTTAGCCTCATATTCACACTGAATGGCCATTTAATTACCACTTCATTATTCAGTCTGCCGCCGACCACTCTTTCGCTGCTTTTTCTATCGCTGGTGTGGGGTGAGATTTTCATTTTTATAACCACTATTGAGTGATATATTGAGATGCTCTGACATCATTATCAGTAAAGCTAACTTAGCCGGTGTACAGTTAGCAAGAATTAGCAACACTCCACCACTTCCTGTCGGCTGTAAAAAGTTTTGTCCTACATATAGTGTGTATCTGTGTTCAGTTGGGATTCATGTCAGTTATAAGTGGCTCCAGTAATGATACATATACACTGTCTTTCCTTATGCTCAGTGTTCAAGAAACTAGTGTATGTATATGTTGCCTCTGCATTATCACTGTCCTTGAAACTCCACAGCTGGTAGTGTTTCGGCATGTCGTGAAATATAATGAGCACAGTGACACAGAGGAGAAGTTTCTATGGATATTTTCATACTTATTCACACATAGTTCTGCTGTGAAAACTTGCCGCCATCTTTAAAGTCTGCAGGGAGTGAGAAAAAAAACAAACAAATTTTGGCTGTATCACTGTAAAAGAGCATTGAGACTGAATGTGAAACTAATTTTAGCGATGGTGCATGTCAGGCCAATGTTGTGAATTTACTCTGGGCAGCACACAACAAGGCAAAGATGCATCAGATCCACGTGCATCTAAAGTGTTTCAACGTTAGCAATAAAAAAAAATGTTTTTTAAAAAAAAAAGTGCGCTTATCTTGAGGCTTTTTGACTCTTTTTGACACCAAATCAACAAGGCGGGGGGGGGTGTCAGGCAGAGGCTAAGTGTTTAAAAATTCACAAACACACACACAGTTGGGGCAGCACGGTGGTGCAGTGGTTAGCGCTGTCGCCTCACAGAAGGAAGGTTCAGGGTTCGAGTCCCGGCTCAGACGCGGGGTCTTTCTGTGTGGAGTTTGCCTGTGTGGGCCCCGTGCCTGTGTGGGTTTTCTCCGGGTACTCCCGCTTCCTCCCACAGTCCAAAGACATGCAAATGGGAACTAGGCTGATTGGATACTCTAAATTGATCATAGCTCAGACTGTGAGAGTGAATAGTTGTCTGTCTCTGTGTGTTTGTCCTGCGATGGACTGGCGACCTGTCCAGGGTGTACCCCGCCTCTTGCCCGGAAAGATGCTGGGATAGGCTCCAGCCCCCCCGCGACCCTACTAGAGGATAAGCGCTAGGAAATGAATGAATGAACACACAGTTGGTGTGTGTTGCTACCTAGCTACACAGCTATAGCTATACATTCAGTCTACTGGCTGTTTGGGGGTGATTAAAGATAAACAGCACAGTTTAACATGAGTTTTGGAAAATATTAAAGGTCCACATAGTAGGAAAATGTGATATTTAAAGGAGGAAAATATTAAGTGGCATTAAGATAGCGAAGCTGTATGAGCCAAGGTATTGAAAAAAAAAATTAATAATTCATTAATTGATTGATTGAGGAAATCAACAGCTGTGGCAGATATTAATATTAATTATAATATTAATGCAACAAAAAAAACAAAATTAAACAAATAAGGTAGGTAGACTATATACTACAACCTTGTGAGTAATCACACGCTGAACAGTTTCTGTATATTAAGGGTGTGACACATGTTCATAAGGAAGAACGTATCTAAATGAGATTTCTGAAAAGAAAAGATGAGCTTCAGACAGCCTGAGCCCGTCCTTGGAGATAAAGCTTGACTTGATGTCACATTCGCGCCTGATGCCGACACACAAACCGACAATGCTTCATAAGCGCCGCGCGAGATGAAAAAAAAAGATACATTTTTCATTTACATTTACATATATGGTTACACAAGGTGGCTGTGGACTACAAAGTTGATTCTGAAGAAGGGAGAGAAATGTAAGTTATTACACTGAACCATGCTCTACATGTTGGTTATCTCTCACTGATAGCCAGCTTTCCGTTAATAAATCCAGCCATGTTGACAGCTCTGTGAGTTTGCTTGCATTTACAATCTTAGTAAAACCACTGTAGAGGAAAATTGAAGTTGGATTAAAAAAAAATGAATGAATAGATAGATAAATAAATAAGTGTTCTCCTGGTGCTGTCTTTAAAATGGATGTCTGGAATTTACAGTTTTTCATTAACTGATGCCCAACAGCTTTTTTTAACCCGGCCTTGGAGCCAGCGCTGGTTGTTGTGTGTGTGTGTGTGTGCGCGTGTGTGTGTGTGTGCGTGTGTGTGTAGCGGCACTCAGCAGGCCACTGTGCCGCAGTCTTCATTTTCTCAGCGTTTTTTAACTTAAATGTGTCAGTCTGTCTGCTCCCCTCCCTCCTCTGGGCTTTCAAACATTTATCGCTCTGTACTGTGAAAATCACACATCAGCATAAACAGTGTCGTCGCGCCATTACCAGTATCATCAACGGGAGAGCTTTGGTTTCAAAGGGATCATTTGTTGATAAAATGTTCTCGCCGAATTTCTCCACATTCAGAGAGAGAGAGAGAGAGAGAGAGAGAGAGAGAGAGAGAGAGAGAGAGAGAGAGAGCAAAGCACAAATCAAGCTCTAGTAGATAATACCTGTAATTATGTTTGTGGTCGCAGGTTTACGAGGGGATGGCTTGGTTACACACACACACACACACACACACACACACACACACAGACTCTCTCTGTACATCATATTTGATCACAGAGGGACTGCTGAAGCTTTAAGTTTTTTTCTCCCTGTATTTGTTTTTTTTTTTTTTTCCCTTCCATGTGTTGTGAGGATTATTATTTTTCTGCTGGTGGGATCACATCGCTCATGGTTGTAGACCCCTGAAGAATTCTGTTAGCCCTGATTATGCCAGGCCTAATAACATGCCACCCTGCTAAGCAGAGCAGGATTGACTTGGAGAAGGATGTGGGGGTGTATAATGAAGCGCCGAATAATTCACTTTTAAGCCAATGCAATGTAAAAAAAAAAAAAAAAAACGGACTAAATGTAAAGTCATCATTTTCTTCTCCTCCTGTCACTAACCTGGGCTGACAGACTGAGATAAACATGAGTAGAAATAATATATTCCAGGTCGCCTTTCTAGTAAGGGAGTGTGTATGAATGTGTGTATGTGTGTGTGTGTGTGTGTGTGTGTGTGTGTGTAAAACTGCATTGCTTTGTGATGTTGCAGCAATCGATTGCCGGAGTGATGGAGCCAGGCTTTCTTTGTCGCTCTGCAGATCAGATGTGGATTGCTGCGGTTTGCTACATTTGCCATTCATTAGCCGGCAGTGAGGAGGTGTCAGGGCGCATTCACGTTGCGGGGCCGCACGTGTGATCGCGGGGCATCAATTCAATTCAGTTCAATCACCTTGAACTTTGAAGATGATAGAATAACGATGTTGGAATTGGTCTCTCCTGCAGCCCTGGCCTCACTGCTACTGTATGTATTGCATTCTGGGAAAAGAGTGTCCACATCAGCTGATTCACTGACGACAGTGACAGTAAGAAAGACCTGTGGGCCTGCTACTCATCGGGTGTTGATATATTTACATCACACTGACACACTAACACACAATCATCTACGGAACGGACAAGTCCGACACCATTCTGTAGAGACTCAATAAATTCCTAAAACATCTGGCTGCTACAGATTTTTTTTAAACATTACTCAAACAAGAGGAAACAGAGTGTTTGGGACTATTTTCAGTGGCAGATTAATACGTATGTTGGTGGTCTATTGTGAACTTTGGGCAGCAGGACGATGTATGTGGGATCGAGTCCAAATAAACTACAGTGTGTGTCTTCATGGCAGCGGAGGAGCACGTCACTCAGTGCCTGTTTTAGGGTGAGCTTTGTCACTGGGAGGAAGTTAACTTTTGGGTCTGTGTAAAGTGTGTGAAGAACAAAAACAGAGCAAGAAAGAGAGAGAGAGAGAGAGAGAAATAGAGAGGGACTTTCTATATGAATACTTTGGATTAGGATTAGACCAAAAACATGCAGTACTGTGCTTCCCTCCCTCACTGTTAACTTGGATGTTTCGTGTCAGTAAGATTTCAGATCCTTTAAAAAGCAGTTAAACTGAACACATTAAACATTCGCTTTTCATCTCATAACGCTGTAAAGTGCTGCTGCTGCTGCTGCTGCTGCTGGCTGAAAGAGAGAGAGGTGGTCTGACTGCTTTCCAGAACTTCCTGCCCCGGCAGATTCACCCCGACACAAAATTATCATACGAAATATTATACACAGACATTACATTACAGTCTAAAGTATGCACAGAGCAGCCGTATGAAATGTAATATACTGCATATAGATATTAGATGACTGGGCAGATAGTGAGCGTTAAACCACTCAGATTGTTGTGAAAAACGCGATTGGATCGTCTGTACTTTTGATTGACCATTCCAGAGTATAGATCTTGTCACTTCAAACAGAGGGTCACCTGTGACCTCTTGAGCCCTCACCTCTCTCTGATTGGTCTACACATGCATCATAAAGTGAGCGCCACATCATGGCTTTTTTTTTTCTCTTCTCCACCTTACATGGTTTTTTGGGAAGCAGCTTACTTTTTAAACCCTCATACACACACACACACACACACACACACACACATCGAGCGAAATTCGGGGTTGCCCAAGGACACGTCAGCATGTGGACAGGGGGAGCCGGTTATCAAACCATCAACCTTCGCCACATCACGCTCACTGATTTTAGCACTCGTCTTTTTCTATGTGAAAATGTAAAAAAAAACAAAAAACAAAAGCAAAAAAAAAAAAAACAGGTAGATGGAAACAAACTTTCCCATAATAATAAAAAAAAGTGTGTGAAATGGTGCAACTGAGCTGGTGTGACTTTTGGTTTTCCTCTGTCACAGCAGTTTCTCCTCAAAGCCTGTTAGTCTCCAGCACCTAACAGTGACTCTCTGGGCCATCAAGTACACACACACACACACACACACACACACACACACACACACACACACACACAGACTGACATACATTATCTACAGTGTACTGTACGTGCTCCCAGAATGACGTTGTTGCAGTGAGCCAGAAGCAGAGTCAGAGGGAAGTCAGCGACGTGGACATGAATGAGAGATTCATTCATGTGAAACATCCTAACAGCAGCTGGCGTCGATTAAAAAAAACAAAAAAAAAGATGCAACATGAAATTGTAAATGTGATTATTTTCACTTTTTCTGATACAATACTTCTACACCAGTAGGAGGCCTGTAGATTTCATTCTGTTACAGTTTGATCCTGTGTTTTTTTTATATTAAAACGTCTGCAGGAAATATCTAAAATGATCCGATCCATCCCTTTAAGTTTTAAGACCATGTACTTAAATGTAAATTTAGTAAGTGCAATATGCTCTATGTGATGCTGAAAACCAACGAGGAAGACAACTTTACCTACTATCTTGTCTGTTATAATCAAATTAGCTTTACATGCATCAGGCCTCTCTGAACTACAAATTCCTCCCCTCTGAAGCAGCTGCTTGTCTCTCAGCAGGCCTCAAACCACCACCTCAACGCGACACGAGCTCTGCGCAGAAAGATCTTATAGTTAAACCGAAATAAACGTCCATTTTATGAGTCACGAAAAGAAGAAATACTGACTGGGGAGAGATGAGTCCTCCGATTGTTTCTAAAAGACTCAATTGGTAATATTTTTCACCATATAAACCGAATGTATACTAAGTAAGAGTCAAGAGTTTCAGTGCAGATAAAGCAAAGCGAAGAGGCAAATAAAATCAACCGTACTCCCAAGAAACAGACCGGAAGGAGGCCAGAGTCGGTTGTGTTGTGACGAAAGCAGAGTTTGTCACGTTCGGGTCAGAACACACGTGTTGTGTTGCTCCATGAGTACACCGGGGGTCACTGGATGCGAATAATGAATGAAAAAAAAAGAAAAAAAAAGGAAAAAAAGATAACAACAATATATATGAACATGACAATGAAACGCTCAGACTTGTGTTAAGTCGCTGTCACTTCCGCTAAAAACCTCCCAGATTTCCCTGATTAGTTGGATTACTCTTCTGTAATGAGCTGTCATATTTTAAAAATACACTTAAATTCTACCTGTATCTAATCCATTAAAATCGTGACTATTCACACCATTTCTTAATTTGAAAACAACCTTGGTTTATCCTGGGGAAAAAAAAAAAAAAAGACCATATTTGAAGCTAATTAGACTTTGCCAGGCAGATAAATGGAGATAGTACAAAAATGCAATTTATGGAAATGAGGTCACATAAGAGTCCTTTGATATTTGCTAATAATGAAAATAACACATTTAAAAGATAATAAGAAAACACACACAAAATTAACTAATTAAAAAAATGGAAGTAGGAAACAAATTCCACTCGATAATTTGCACATAATTGCTGAGTTCTGGCAAATTCTGAGGCCTTAAAACAAGGTCACAGGCTCAAACCCATACAAAGCCTTTTTGGAAATAAAAAAATCAGGCTGTGTTCCATATCACAAAATAAAAAAGAAGTTCAACTGGAGTTCTAAATGTGTGTAAAGTGGATTTCAGTGAGTTAACACCGCTGCACACACTGTGACCAGACTGTGTGTTCTCTGGATGCTACGCGGTGTTTGTTGAACATCACACAGGCACTGTATAAAAAAAAAAAAAAAAAAAAAAAAAAAAGTCAGTCTGTCTCTCTTACCGTAGGTAGTCTCTCCGGCACAGGATGAGGTTGGCTTTGGTGTAGAGCGTGGAGCCCACCTCGCCCAGCCTGCAGTCACAGCAGGCGCACTTGAGGCAGTCCTCGTGCCAGTACTTGTCGAGGGCCTTCAGCAGGTAGCGGTCCTTGATCTTCCGGTTGCAGCCGGCACAGCCTTTTGGCTTGGTGTCCGGCTGGACGGAGAGCATTTGTATACCTGGGAGAAAAAAAAAAAAAAAAAGCACAGAGAGAGAATTCATTCAACACTCATCCAACACCTGCACGCTGACTTAGAAAAAAAAAAGTTCTAACTCTAACGACATTTATCGTGTCTGACATTGAAGGCAGAATACAGTCTCTTACTTGTTTTCATTGTGAATCTTGATCTTTAAGCAGCAGTTGTGCTGCAACATCCATGCATTTAGCCACAGTTTAAATTAAAAATTAAAATGAGACAAAAGTGAAAATGAGCCTTCACGCGCTGTAACATCCCTATATTTCTAAATAAAAAGAAAAAGAACCTGGCAGGAAATTATATATCAGAAACTGTACAGAGGCGACTGACATTTTCAACATGTTAAGAGCGATAACACAGATGAACAAAACGTGACTAAATCGAGTCCAGCGTGAAACTTACAGTAAGTGTGCACTCTTTTTTCAATGCGCGTACGGTAAGAAAAAAAAAGGAAAGAGTCACACTGCATAATAAATATCACTAGATTTTTTAAGCGTGCTGCTGAAGCAAAATATATGTCCCACAATGCATTACATTAAGGAAATGGAAGAGCCGCAAAAAGATGTAAATAGGTTGCCAAATGCTCCACTTCACGTATCATTTGGTGTTGACTTCTTGTCGGCTATAACTTGTGTGTGGGACACGTGCAGTCCAGGCCTGTTCACCACAAAGAGCGTTTCTAACTTTGAGAACTAACACCGACGTTAGCGTCAGAATTAAAAATGTCTCCCTCCGGTGAAGTAACGTTGTGCTGGAGAGAAGCCGTGTCGTGTGTTTTAACGCTCACGGAAACGCAAAGACTGAAGCAGGTGATGTGACTCATTAGCATACAGCTCAGAGAGGAGGAAGTGAAGGAGGAGACGCGTTTCATTGCACTCCGCTCAGTGAGGAGAACAGTCTGAGGAGACTCTGTATCCGTCTGACCTTAATTAAAATTTCTGACCTATGTTTTATGGTATTGAAAGTTATTTTACCTTCAGCTTTTAAAACAGGTCTGAGGAAGAAAACAGACATTCAGAGTAAAATACAACCAAATAAGTAACAACTTAACAGTAAGTGTTATTCAAACAATAGTGAAGTGAAGTGAACAAAGACCTGTTCTAACAGCTGTGTGTAAATGGCCGTGACTGGTCTCTGCAAAAATCACAGCAGTGGACTGACAAAGAAGAAGAAGTGGAAACAGGCTGGCCAGTGGTCAGACTGGTCTCTGACTGGTTTACGCTCACGACACAGTAGCACTGCTGAAGTGTTATGAGACCAACAAGCAGCCCACACAGACACAAAGCCACAGTTTCACATTTTCTCCTGGACACTTTTTTTTTTTCTCTTATGTTGACCTTCTCTGTATTTAAAGGGGCGTGGCTACAGGCGAGGAGCTTTTGCAGCGGGCCTGTATTGTTTGGCCTGAGCTGACTGTGGAGAGCCTTTGTAGGCCCACTGGGGGTGAGGAGGAGGAGGAGGAGGAGGAGGAGGAGGAGGAGCAGGGGGGCAATGTGGCTTCACACCAGGCTGGAATTAGTATTCTCCTACTATTCCCCCGAGGACAGGCACACCCCCCACTCCCCTTTGTCCTCCTTTCGCGACACACACACATGCTCAATATTTAGTTTCATCTGAAGTTGAGTTTCACCCTTTAATTACCTACTGAAACTTTCTATTTATCAGTTCAGTTTGAACGTGTCAGCAGACCAATTCATTTAGTGACAGATCTCCAAGAAAAAAAAAAAAAAAATTCCTTCCTGCTGAGCTGAAGCTGTGGGGTTTTACTTCCTGGATGTTTCCTTGACGCCGGTTGTTTACAGTGATTTCACTACAGTGAACTCACAGGAACTTGAGTGAAAGTCTGTTATTATTTTATATTGTAGCCTAGTGTGTGTGACTGTAGTTGTAGGGTACTGACCACAGGACACTAATGAAACCTGGAGTCAACTACCAGGTTTCAAGTTTCTGCTCATTGTAACTTCATGTTGTCAAATAAACTAGTAGAAATTAAACACTTAGATAAAAAAAAAAGACTTTTTAAACTACTGATGGAAACTATCTATTACATGGAGGCTCTGGTCCTTTAAAGGAAAATTCTGCCACTGTACATATAAATAGTTTTTCCTCACCTCCTACACACTCGATTAAAACTATATAGGCTATATACATATATCATTTCTTTTTTTTTTTTTTTTTTTTTTTTTTTACAGAGAAATCATTTACAAAGACAATATCAAACAGGTTGCAGCGCGGGGAGCAGCTCGGCTCATTTGTTCCAGTGCGTTGGGGGCTGTTGATCTGTTAATTGGCTGGATTTAGAGAGCGGCGCGCACGACTGCTCCGGCCGGCTGCTCTCCGCCGCGCCTGTTCAGCGGCACTGATCCGTCCAAGCCTCGTTACCACCACAAAGTCCCCCCGCTATACTCATTACCAAACCAAAGGGAAAGGAAGAGTTTCGACTCCCCTTTTTTTTTTTACTAATGCAATCAACTCGGGGGAGCAGGAGACAAGCATGGCAGGAATTCGGCCGCTTGCACTCTTCCGATTGCCGGGGGTGAGGGGGAGGTGGGAGCAGCGCGGAACAAAAGCTTCATTTTCCATAAAGAAAGGGAAATCACAGCTGCTCGGAGCCCTAATGATTTCTGTTTTATTTGCTCGCCGGCTCGTACCCTCCCTTCCCTCCTCTCCGTTCTCTCATTGTGGGCTTCCAGGCTGCTGCTGCTGCTGCTGCTGCCGCCGCCGCCGCTGCGCGTCCTCTCAGCCACATGTATCATCATCTGAGCGGATGGAGGGATGGATGGAGGGTGACGGAGGGATGGAGCAGGAGAACAAGCCTGCTATTTCAGCCCCAGCTGTTCGGCACCGAGATGCTGACATTTCACCCTATCAGTTTAATTACTGTTGCCATGGCAGCGGAGTGCTGGTAAAGGCCAGTAACGGATTTAACACAGAGACTCAATTTGCCATGCAGCTTCCACGAGCACATAACAAGAGACCGGAGCCGCTGTGAGCGCGGGCACATATCAGCTGTATGATCACTAACACAACACCGGAGCGTATCTGCTTCGTGTTTTAATGGCAGGTTATCAGTAACAATAACAGAGATAACGGCCGGGATCAGCAGCGGGTCAGATGTGGACACAGAGAGATGTTGTAGCCTCAACTTGTCGTCGCAGAGCACACGAAACACACACGAAACGTGCCGTTCACACAAGCCGAAGCGCAAAGAAGGCGTCTTACCGAAACTTTTCTCCCTTTTCTGCATTTGTTGAGCCGCTGAAGCAGCCGAAGCACCACCATGCAACCCGAAGCCGCCTAGGTCCGGAGAGCAGCTTATATATATGCGCAGGCAGACTGGGATCAGGCTTTGTTAAGAGCGAGCGAGAGAGAGGGAGAGAGAGAGAGAGAGAGAGAGAGAGAGAGAGAGAGAGAGAGAGAGAGAGGGGGAACAATCCAGCACGGCGACCAGAGAGGAATGAAAAGAAGGGGGGAAGCACCGGCCAACAAAACGCAGGCGGAGGGGGAGCTAGAGCGAGCTGCTTCCTCGCCGTCGGGCGTCACACGGCGTTTGAGGGAGCGTTTATCACCGTCCGGAGCCGGGGAGACTCAGGCAGCGAATGACAGGACGACAAAGAGATGATTCTCCTCCGCGGCGCAGCCACCATCTAAATCCTACTGGCCACCTTAATCACGCAGGCTCCTGCTGCATGCTGCTTCCCTAATTAGCGCTTTGACGTGCCACCGGCCACCGTGCACCACAGAGCGACAGGAGGGACGGTTCCCTCAATCTGTTCTCCCAGCATCAGCACCGGAACACCGAACCCGCTCCTTCAAAACTCCCAGTTCTCACTCACACATATTTACATTTACAGCCTTGTGTTAATGAAATGTGAATCAATTCCACCCTTGTTTTAATAATTAGGGACATTAGGCCTAATTAAGTAGTGCCAGCACTACAGCAGAGTGTTGTTTCATAATGCAAATATGCCATCATAATAATAATAATGATGATGATGAAAATAATAATGATAATAATAATAATAACACCGCTTGTCTCCGTCTCGCTCACCTTTCTCAACAAGTTAAGCAGAAGCCTCAACTCAAGCCGCGGATTCCAGCTACTGATCCCCTACGAGGAGAAAAAGTTTAGCAGACTGACGCGGCGCGTTGCACCGCAGCGATCTTCAGGATGGGAAATAATGAGCTCCACATGGATCAGGAGCGAGCAGTTTGTAGGATACTACCCAGCCACAGGTGTTCATCCGCCCGCCGTGGAGCACGCAGGGAGTGTGCAAGGAGGCTCAGGCTCAGGCCGGCGTCCCCGTGCATGCATCAGCGACTGAGTGGCGAGATACCGCGGGAAAGTCAAGCTTTATTATCTCCAAAAAACCCCACAATCCCTCACCGGTGAGCCATTACACCGCCACGATAAGGTCATTCATTTATTACAAGACGCGCTCCACTATAACTGAGAGCATGCATGGCGTGCGCGCCCCCGGAACGCCCACTTTTTTTTTTTTTTTTTTTTTCCAACGTCCTTCACACTTTGAGGCGCGCCGTTCATTACATGATATAGAGGCAGAGACGCAGGTAGGTTTGTGGAGAGCGTCAGAACAAGTTGTTATCGGAATGACTTTACATTTAAAGGCGGTGCTTTCAGGGGCTCGGAAAAAGCAGCTTTCCCTTCTGACACCTCTCCCTCACAAATGACACCAGAGATTATTTGGGGAGTGTTCAGCATGAGGCGCAGTCAGGTCCGTGAATACGGAGAGGTGATTCCAGGCTCTCCAAAAACTACATGAGAAGCAAGCAGCCACATCATGGCATGACTTCAACCATTGATTTCTCCCAGTCATGCAGTCAGACTGAAGGTGTAAGAGTTAGATTTAACCAGGCCGCTCATTCACTCTTTATTAGGAGCCCTTCTTCTTCTGCACTTTAAGAGTGTCACCTCATTTCACGTGTGTTTTGGTTTCCATGGTGTTTTTTTTTCTCCCATTAAGATCGATGAGAGATTAATCTGAGAAAATAAAAAAGTTCAGAGTGCAAACAGGAAGCAGATCTAATGTGGACAACTAAATCAATCTTTGCTGAGGACATTGATTCCTGTTCCTCTGGCATTCTTTTCTCCCCCACCAAAGACGCGCGCGCGCGCGCACACACACACGCACGCGTCATGTGAGGTCCCGGGCTCCAGTGTGGCTGCCCGGACTGATTATCTCCCTCCACTAGTCTTTATTTAAATCATTCCCGTAATTAAAGGGACGGAATTATTCTTCGCCCTGTTATTGCGCCAATCCGCACCAGTTTATCCGCACAGGTCTGAGTGGATGAGGCCGTGATGAGGCCCACATGTTAGGGTACGGTGCCCCCCCCCACACCTCCCCACCACCCTTTTTCCACCACTACCTCACAACTTGCATACACACGTGCGCGCGCGCACGCACACACACAACACACACACACACACACACACACACACACACACACACACACACACACACACACACACACACCTCGCAGTGTTCCAGTCCACAGCCTGACAAGTTAATAGTTGGCATGCGGCTCCAGCCTAAAATGCAGCGATAATGAGATGGGTCATAAAATGCTCTCCGCGCCATTATGAGTGATGAGATGCATTAAAGTTGACAGGGTATTACCTGCCAGTAATTAGGTTTTGTCATGGATTGAATTATTTCAAGGCGGCCTATCTTGGTAATCATGCAATTTGCTGCAGAGTGTGTGTATAGTGTGTGAGGCTGCCACTTCTCTCTCTCTCTCTCTCTCTCTCTCTCTCTCCCCCCACCCCCCCCCCCCCCCCGCCCCCCCCCCCCCGGTGCCCTTCCGCTCTCCTTTCACTCGCTGCGTTCCGCGGATTATTCACCCTCCGTGTGGATGGAAGATGGAGACGGAGGGCAGCGGTGAAAGTGGAGGATTGGAGGGAGACCGGCCGTCACATGGCGCGGATCAGGTCTCTTCATCCAGCGGAAACGCGCACATCCATGCACCCCTCGTATCTGCGCAAACGGAGAGAGGAGAGGCTGGATATGCCTGTGCCTGACCCCAACCCCCCCACCCCCCCCTCTCCCCCTGCCCTGCTTCTGTCTAAAATGAAGAAATATAATGACAGCGCGGAGCTTGCACCGACACCGCGACTCCGTTCATCCTCAGCACCGGCGGTGCGGCTCTCTGATGCTGAACAGAGGATGGAGCCTGTTCGAGGAGAAGCCAACTATACGGTCTGATGCTGCGTCCTCACCAGCCATATGCGGTCTGTGTGTTTACGTCTCGCCCGACACGCTCTGAACTCACAACCCACAAACACAAAGAGGACACGTACCTTGAAGTACAGCCAGGGAAGCCCAAAAAAAGCAAAACACTGCAGCTGGTTTGCGTCTTCTGTTTGTCTTCTCTTGACTTTGGATCAAAGTGTCCACACGGCAACTTTCTCACGGCTCCTTCAACTCCAGATTGTCTACAGAAAAAAAAAAACTTGGCGAGTTTGGGAACAGTTTCAGCTTCTCTGCTCAAGTTGTTGGGATGTCAGATCAAACTATAAAACTCGGCTTCTCGTTTCCCCCCCCCTGCGGTGCTGCGCGTCCCAGACCCGGCGTCTCCGTCTCCCCCTTGTTGCTTCCTCACCTTCTCCCTCCCCCTGCCTGTCTGCGTGTGTCTCTCTGGTTCTCTGGCGGGGAAAAGCGGCGGAGAGTCGAGCCTCCTCTCCTATTTAAGCCCCTCCACCAGGTCCCCAGTCAGCAGCACACTCCAGCTCATCCAAGAAGCTGACAAGCACCGTTAGGGAAGGCAGCGCATGTTGCTCTAATGGACCTCATTAAGCTCTACTTACAGATGTTCTCTTAACATAATTGATCTGCAGCGAGTTGAGAGGACGGCAACCTATTCCCCAGCCCCCAATTATGGCCCGGTAATTAGATCCCCAACCTCCAGCTCTCCACACTCACCCTTCTAACATTCCGAAATATCAAAGTATCTTTCTCTCAAAGCGACCGCCCCCCCCACCACCTCCCCCCACCACCTCACCTCCGTGTCTCCTCCCCCTCCCACCCACAAGACACTATTGACAGTCAGATCTGCTAACCTTTGTAGTGTAGCCAGACTTAGCAGTGCACTGACTCCAACTGACAGAGCTCACTCACTCCTCTATTCCTCCTTTCTCTCTCCGTGCCTTTTTTCCTATCCTTTGGGAGACAGAGACACAGAAAGAGAGACAGAGTGAGTGGCACAGATGGAGAGAGGAAGAGAAAGGAAGGGATGGGAGAAAAAAATAAGTTAGCACTTTCCATAATGGTTGTAATGATAATATCTGTCAGGGGAAAATCTTTTTTCCATAGTGTCTTTTATCTTAAATAATTCCTGTGATGGCAACTTTGAACGGGTAGGGGCAAGAGGGTGGTGTTTTTGGGGGGGGGGGGTGCCTGGAACCAGTGAAGAGTGATAGTGCAGCTTTTATAATGCCAATCAGTGCCACTCCTATCACCCGTCTAATTAGCCAGACTGCTAAAACAGAAAGCACTTGATGTATAAAAACGTGTTCATGGCGGGGTGTCATCAAGTGTTTCCTGAGCAAGCAGTGTTGGATAAGATGTTCACACATATTTATGTTGTCACATTTGCACTGCACATCATTTCTCTGGATGGATGTCTGGATGCATGACCCAGATTGAAATGTTTCCTTACATGCGTGTTTCCACAGCAATATACACATTGGCGTGTGAAACTGTAGCACTTAATATGAGTCCTGTTCATGTGTGATGGAGACAGTACATCGGCATGCATCGTTTCTATTAGCAAGCATAGGTATTTCGGTTGGTATTTGAGGTGGTTTCTTCAGTCTTTGAGGTCCACTTTAAAACGGTTTAAGTCTGATTATATTCTATATATTTTTGTATTAACAACAAGCAATGAATCTCTCCTACTAACAAGTAGCCTATTGTGTCTGTATGCAAAACACGTTCCATTGTTGTCCAAAAACTATTAACATTACATCAATTAGCTACACCATTGCACTGTTCGACATGTTCTATAATTAGCATAAACACACTGTCTTCACTGCATTTAATATGACTTGAATAGTTCACACCTTTCAGGCCACGGGAGTGAAGCGCACACTAACATCTTATGCCAGTATCAAGTGGAAGCAAAACGATATACTTCATTATCTTCCCAAAATGTGAAGGCAGATACTATTTACACCCAGTGTGGGTAGCCAATGTGGCTATTTACACCTGGGTGTATATAGCATGGCAGAGACAAGCACTCCATTGTCTATAGCCAACAATGCCATTCACAACCAAGTATATGTAGCCAACAATGCTATTTGCACCCAGGTATGTGTAGCCAACAATGCTGCTTGCACCCAGGTATATGTAGCCAACAATGCTGCTTGCACCCAGGTATATGTAGCCAACAATGCTACTTGCACCAAGGTATATGTAGTCAACTATGCTATTTGCATCAAGGTATATGTAGCAAACAATGCTATGTGCACCCGCGGTGATGTCCAATGTGGTTATTTATGCAATTTACACCCAGGGCCACTTCAATGAGTCTCAAGGGAGAAGTTAATGTTGTGCAAAGCTCTATTTTAACCAATGATCTTATCCTAAACCTAACCAAACAGTTTTGTTGCATAAAACTAATCAAACTGCACCTGAAAATACTGAAAAACAATATCAGTCAACTCAGTCTAAAAGTAAATATATACCAAGTTTTCATACACCAGAAGTTCAACCATAGTCTCCTGGGGGAAAAGTCACATGCTTGACCCTTTCATCCACCACAACCTCCTCCATGTGTCAACTTTGTCAATCTTCATACTATTTTGCCTGTCTTCCTAAAGCATTTCTGCTATAGTATTTAATAAGTGAAGCAAACATTTACAACAGCACCCAATGTATGGTACTGGGTATTGCAAGAGTTTGTGGCATCCTGTACATTGTTTTTTAATGGCACAAAAATGCAAGGCATTTAAGGAGCCATTTGGCATTCCATATAGGTGTATATAGCTGAACGGCTGCCCTGTGACTATTTTCACCTGGGCAAAAATAGACACAAAATAAAACTGCAGGCTACATATCGCTGATGATTTGTGAAATTTAGATGTGTACAATTACAGCAAGTTAAATAAAAAACTTGCTGTAATTGTATTGATGCATGTGTTTTTATATTAAATAAACAAAAGTATAGCAATATGTATGTATCATGACAGAAGGATAAATAAATGGAGATGATAAAAGTATAAATCAAAATCAAAATGCAAAACAATTGTTAATGCTACCAGGCATTAAAAGTTGTGTAACTTAACTAAACTGCAACAGCAACCTCTCCAAAGTCTGCAGGTTCCATGAATCAGGAGTAATGTCTACAGGCTAACAAGCTAACAGGCTAATTAGCACTGAGTGCACTGGTGGACATGAATATGGTGAGTCCAAAAGGTCCCAGGCAATCTCTTTGGAATTCTCTGGCTATTGACTGTTGTTTGTGAACCTTTAGTGCTAACAATTAGCATTAGGGGTAACAGTTAGCATAAGAGATTAGCATGAGCAATTGCCATGAGTAATTCACAGGTTATTGAAGTGGCTGTCATTAGTAAGCTAAATAAAATTCAGTTAAGGTTTGCTAAGATGTTTAGTTTATGTAGGCCAATGCCAGTGGTCTGTTTGGTGTTATTTTTGAAGCTTTGCTGTGACTTGTAAATAATGTTTTTGAAATTGTGTAGACTTTAGGAATATTGCAAAAAGACATGCCGTGATTTAAGAGTGAGTTTATATCGGAACAATAAGTTAAGGTTGTTATAGCCCACTTCAAAGTCCAGGGGGTTAACAGAGCTGATGCATGTTGAGTGAACGCCAGACAATGCGCAATGGTGTTGTTACCTATGTCATTAATATGTTTTGTACAGAAACCCCCAGTCATTAAATTTGTTACACCAGTCTACACCTCTAACATATTCTGAAGAACTTCATGATTGTCTCATGGATGTCAGCAGGTACCTGAACTGTGATGACCAGTAAAGGTAGAGAAGGCACTCATCAAGATGGCGTACATTAATGACACTTTCCGCAAGTATGCAAGGGTCTGCTGGGGTTCATGTGACGAACGTTTCATCACCAGAGGGTGTACACGAGGATCTGGTGCGGATGTCCACGTATTGACCAATTTGTTATGTCTGTGTGGACAGTCTGCATGACAGCTTAGACACAAGAGTACCATCTGCACATGAGGTGGAAAACAAACATGGACACTGAGTTTGAAGAGAAGCTGTATCAGGAGGTCTGCCGCTGCCCTCACACCCTCTACAATTCATCTTTAAAAGAATAAGTACAGCGGACGAAGAAATTCTTTGAGCAGAATACAAATGAAAACAATTACGCGTCTATGGTGTCTGCAGCTGTCTGTGTATGCATGAGGCCGTAGAGTGTATTGGATGAGATTGAGGAAAATCAAGACTAATCTACTTGCATTTATCAAAAGACAAAATGAAGGATGCCTTCAACCAAACAAGGACTCACAAGAAATGACTGAGAAAGGATGAGAAATACTTACCCCCATGCCACAGAGCTGCAGAACTGTCCACTGTTTCTAAATGCCCAGAGAGCAGCTCCAATCAGAAACTCCAGACAGACTCCACAACAACACAGGGTCCCTTTAAATCAGAGGACGCCCACACAACAGTTGCAGTCAAAACAGTAAAAGGGAAAGAGACTAAACACTCAGCAGGTCATGATCTCTTTCAAATTTAGGCAAGATAGCCATTTCTCTCATGGATGCAGAGCACAGAGAGCTTGGCCGGGAAACAGGCAAAGACAACTGATGCGGGGCAGTCAGAAGTCTGACGTTGATGGTCTGTGGACATTGAGGACTACATGATCAGTTGTACTGCCAAGATCTCTGTCTCTGAGTTTGCAGGGTTCAGAGGGGAGAATGAAATCCTGTCTAGAGTCGTCCAGAACAGTAGGCCAAGTAAAACTGCGATGAAAACAATGCACCCTGCAGTGGTCACACACTGTTGATGAAGATGGTGTCCTGTGGCACAGAACTTCCTGATGAGAACAAATGATGATTCCCAACACCTAGCTGTCATTGGTCTTCAAGGTACTGCACCAGGACAGGAATGTCTAAAGAAGAAACCAAGCAGGCAGACCCTTAGACACACACATCTAGACCCCCTATCCTTTTGAGTTAGTTTTGAAATACTAAATTCTTTTGAATAAGCATTGATATGAGCAAATCTTGGTGGTCATGGATCATTCCACAAGATTTACACAAGCCTACACCACTAGGAAAAAATCTGCGAAGACTGCACTCAAGTTCAGCTTCCCAGGTAAATTGCATCATCATGTGGGCAAAGAGTTAGAGAACAAACTGAAGGCTAGGCTGAAGGAACATTGACAGGCATGAACATGACATGTTCCCACAGAGAATCAAGCAGGTAGATTCAACTGTACCTTGTTGTCCATGATGCACACCTCCCGAAAGACAACAAGAAATAAGCCTGGAAAGAGTCTTTGGTTAAAATTGTCCACACACGTAACTGCATAAAGAAGGAGGAGACAGGCTACAGATATCTGGACTCTCCCATCACCTGCCAATTGATCTGTTATTCTGTTAATGAAGCATAAATTGCTTTACTTCCATTTGACACCCTATATCCTGTTAGTGTGCCTTGCGCTCTTCCGACTTGAAAGGTGTAAAATCCTTAAAACTGAAACCAGAAAAACCAGAAAATCATATTCAGATGTCTGGACACTAGGCAATATAACACTCAAACCTCCCTGTAATAAAACTAAACAGTAACGACAGCAGTCTGATGAATGTGGAGGAGAAAAAAACCCAATATTTCCATCTGAAAATACAGTGGGGTGGTCATATAATCAGAGACAGTTGAGAAGGAAGATGGCGCACTGGAATCATTTCCTGTATTTGTGTCACATGAATGTTCTGGTTTTACTTACCGCAGTGTTGACGTTGATTTCCAAACCATAGAAGTTTAGAGGGACTTATACGTGACACCATGAATAATTGCTTAAAAATACTATTATTGTTATTATTACTAAACCATTTTTGGAAGAAAAAAATAAAGTGTTATCAGGCTTATATGATCTTGTACTGGGTTGATCGGATATAAGCTAGCAGATAAAAACAAAGAGCAAAATCAGTACTGTATCTAGTGTTATCAAGTGAATACCATTTCGTACCTTGTAATGCGTCATCTTTGTTATAGAGTATCTTTGGTATAATAGCAAACATTCATGCTCTGTACTTGAATGAATGTAAATTAGTTCCTTCCTACTGATGTTCACACGATGACTGTGACTTCTTTTCTCTCTCATGTATCCCAAACACACTTGAAATGTAAAATGTACGATATGACTCAGAGGATTTTTCAGGAGAATCACCTCACACATGATGTTGATGTAAAGGTTTTCATGAACCGGCTTTACGTTGAGAAAGTATAGAATATTGATATGAAGCTGTCATGAGACCAGATATGAGGGGTTTTACTCCATAACATTTCAGATCTCTGTCCTTCTGTGGGGGCTCTGACATTTACTAGAGGACACTCTAGTCCCTCACCGCTGCCGTCCTCCTATAGTGGAGTGATCTGAAGCAACTCAGGAGCTTAAGCACTGGATACTGCACTGTGGTCCTCCAGCCCCTCACACACACACACACACACACACGCCCTCCTCCCACCCAGGAGGACGCCAGGAGGAGGAAGCCAGGGGACTGTCTACACTAACGACCAGCAGTGCCTGTCCTTAAAGACGCACTCAGTAATTGCTACCAGTATACAACCTTCAAGTGGGGTCAAGGGATACGTAATTTTAATGACAACTTTTCCCTAGCAGGCCAATTTTGTCTTTCGGCAAAAGAGAAGTGGCAGAGTTAAGCTCCAGAGTCATCTCTCCGCAAAAAGTCTGGAGAATCACCTTTGGTAATATGTCAGATGGGAGCCTTCCAAATCTAAAGAATGGCTGGGCCAAAGAGTATTGACCCTTCTTATTACTCCACTGAGAGTTAATGGAGATTACTTAATTCAAGCGCCTATTCATTTAGTCAGAATATAAAACCAGAACAGCTGCAGTCAAAGAGCTGAGAGTGTGGTAAAAAGGCTGTCTCATTCTCTCTGACTCTGAACAGGGAATCATAGACAATGGCCAGTGACAAGTGGAAGATGAAAACAGCAAGAAGCTACAGCTTTACATGATTGGTTTAGTTGATGTATGGTTTCATTGAAACATATCAGTGAAATTTGTGAATCAAAGACAATATCATATAAAACTCCACACACTCGGACACTTTATCTTAAAGGTCCCATATAGTCTAAAGGTAGATGTCCATGTGTTGTTTGATTATAGATCGGGTCTAGGTTCTATATTAATACTGTGAAAGTATCAAAGCGCTCAGTCCACAGAGAAATGCACACAGCCTGTATTCAGAAACTGAGCCTTAAAACCAGCTTTCAGGACCTCAGGAACTTTGTGATGTCACAACAAAGCAGTCCCTGCTTTCAGCCACACCCCAAGCCCCGCCCACCTGGACCCATCATCCAACCTTGCAGGATTTGTTTTTTCTAGAATGTAAAACTACATTGAGATGGCTTTTGGTTCTTAAAACCACAAATATATCTTCTTATGGATTGTGACGACCCTCTCCACCCGTGTACCTGTTGCTTCCTGTGTGTGGCTGCTTCCTTTTACAGGTACTAGAGGTGGGTGTGGCAAAGGGTTGTCAGTACCTGGGCTCATCAGCAGGCCTGGCACACCTGGGCCCTGTGTGCTAGTGCTTTTAAAACCATGTTGGAGCTCAGTTCTGGTTCTCTCTCCTCCCTGAGGCACCCGTTTGGTTTGGTTGGCGTTTGGTTTGTGTTGTTTCTGTTGCTGCACAATACAACACTGCATTCACACACTTCTTCACTCATGCACTCACTTACACTGCTACTCTTCCAGATTACACTTGTCATTGTTAGTTTAAGTTCTTCTCCTAGATTTATTGTCTGTTTTTTTTTAAATAAAACATTTGTTAATTGGCTTGTCTGTGTGCATCTCCCTCTTTTGTGATGGCCGTGTGGCTCAGTTTGTGACATGGATCAACACTTAAAACAGTCAAAACTCTGAAAAGACTTTTAACAAGGCTGATTTATTAACCAGGCCAAGCAGTCAACTGCCCCAGGACCCCAGACCCCCAGGGGCCTCAAAAAGCTCCATATTCACAGCTTGTCAGTTGTTTTAGGAAATTTGACTAATTGTGTATTGTCAGGGAATGAGCACCGCTGAAGCAGATCCTGCATTGTTACTCGACCCTCAAGGGCCCTGTGCTGTCCTCTAGGTTTCAGATCTTAGTGTACACTGTGCTCACATTGTAAGTTTTTCTTTTTACAATATTTTGGGGATTTTAACGCCTTCATAAGATAAATGTAGTAAAGATACAATATGAAATGACAGAGAACGATGTCCAACAAAGGTCCCTGGCTGGATTTGAACCTGAGATTTTGTGGATCACGGTTGGCGTCTTCACCACTAAGCCACAGGAGAGTTGTGCATTTTTGCTAAATGAAGTGGTATTAAATCCCTGCAGACCCTAAAAACCACGCCCCTTTCAAACCATGCCCATTATCAGAACCATGACCCTAACTCCTAAACCTTACCAACCCATGAACAATATTTGGAAGTTGAACTTCCGACAACTTCCTTCATGTCTGTGCTGCAGCTGCAGTTGGATACACTTGCTGGGATGGACACTCGGGGGCTTTATTTTCATGAATCACGTGGTGCCATGCCCAGGGCGTTGTGGGGCATGATACTTTTGTGTCCCGGCTCGCACGTCTTGAAGAGAATATATTATCATAAATTATAAGTCGGTGGTTTAGAGGCAGCAACAATCATGGCCAATCACATTTGTTGCTTTCATCCCCTTTAAACACAGGGTTCTCCCTGTCATGATGCATTAATAGTTTGGGAACCCTGTAGAGAGGAAACTTATTGTCGTCCCGGACTCCCAACAGCAGATGATGACTCTCTTTTAAGTTGAATTAACTTTTGTGGATACGATCCAAGAGTCACCGTGTTCCTGTGTGTAGTGGTGCGTGATTTATTTAGTCAACACAATGATCCATACAACAACCATCTGCAGCAGAACCATAAATGAAAAGTAGAATGTAGAATTAATAACAGAAATAAAATAGAAAAAGTAGAATTTAAAATGTGGTGCAGTGTTTAACATGTTGCATTTGTTTCTGAAATATAAAGTTTAATTGAGTCAGACTTGATTGTGTTACATGCTTGTGTTACAATACTTGCTGACAATCTGGGAACAAATGATTGCCTGTTTAATCATCATATTGAGACATAAATGTGATCCTGGTAATGATCCACAAATAAATTAGAATAACACCACTCTTAATCACAACATGTTGGTGATCACAACCTCGGGTATCCCTGTATTGTAATTAAAAATGCAATTAAAAAATGGTTACCTGAGTTACCTGGTGTTTTTGGATGGAGAGAGGGCGGAAGGACTGGAAGGAATGAGAATTATTCATGAAGTTTTAATTGTCTTGTGGTTTTCTTAGGGTTGCAGTGTCAACTGTGTCAGTATCCAACATGCCTGTTGATTTACACCTTTTAAAAACTGTATAGAATAATCCATCATGAACAACAACTTTCATGTGCACCATAACACGGTGTAGTGTTGTGCCTTACCTTGTCACCTTGAAACTTCCCTATACCCATACCCATGTAATATAGGACATGCATGTCCCTAGAGTGTGGTGTGCATGATTGAACTAATTGAGCTCATTTTTTGGTGAACGATGAACTGAGCGTATCTGTTTGCAACTAATGGGGTGTGGTGTCTAGTGCTGGTAATACAAACAAGTCAAGTCAGTTCATATGAACATTTGAAGACTTTTATGAACAAATCAGTTCAGATTACGACGGAAAGAATCTCACCACCAGGTCTGAATGCACAGCCACATCAGTAATGAACTGAGTTAAAGCATGCGACCTGTGTTTTGAATTATCTGCGAGTGAATGATGATCACAAGAAATCATTAAGAAAGGTTAAGACCATGATCCAACAGCCACTAAGTTCCTCCACCTGAGTCAAACTCACAGCAGAGACACATAAAACATTTACTCACAATGATTTTTCTTCTGTTAAACGTCATCTCTCTATAGTAGTAAACAGTAAATCATGTAGTTTGAGAAGTGGCAGTGATTGGAGGCTGAGGATGGATGTGTAGGACAATTTTAGATGGTGAACTTAGTTCAAATTAAAAATTGTGAACTGTGAACGTGAACTAGTTCATTTTAACCTTTGTGAAGTGTGAACTTGCACAACATTGGTCCGTATATCAAGAGTGATGTTGCCATATATGTAACCTATAAGGGGATATACTAATATCACATATATACATCCTCTGGATATTTAAGACATAAGATACATGAAAAACCCATAATACATTTTTTCTATGTACATATATTAAAAATACCTATATGATGAATTTTTATATAAGATAACATATTGCCACCATATATGGTAATCACATATAGCAGAAGAGTCAAAAGTTTGCACACATTTTCCCATTCAGTGGACATTCTGATACATTTTAAACATGGCTATCTTCCCACTCTGGGAAAGTGATCTCAGATTCACTTGGACCCTACTTTATATAATATCAGCATATACTGACAGGCTTTGGGATGGATATATATATTTATTTAACAAATGTCTACAATATAAGCATACATACATAAACATAAACATTTGTATGGGCCAGACATACTGTATGTCAATATATGAAAATTGTTCCAATTTGTAAAAGGTTACATTTGCATATGGGTTTATTAAAACTTGACATTTATTCGTTAAAATGCCTTCTACTGAAGTCAAATTTTTAAACACTGCATTTTAATTGGCTGAGAACAGTAAATAGTTGATATCCATGACAATGGAAGCTATATATATATATATACATATATATATATATTTGAAAAAAACAAATATTTTCTCTCCTCCCTCTGGTGGTATCTATCTGTGCAGATCATTTTGATTTGAATTTTGTACAAGTTAGAGATTCTGTATCTGACTCCAACCTGATACCATAGAGATCAATGAAATATATTTTGTGTTGCTCACAGCCCTGAAAAATGTCATTTCAAAAGTTCAACAGCAACATGTCTTTCCAGAAACTGTATCCCACTCAGGCTGCATAATACACAGGACATGCTATTAACAGTTATCAAAGGGGCTATTTCGTCAGTAGGAACCGGTGCCATTGATAAGTTTCAGGTGGATCATGGAGAGTTTTTTTTAAGCTACTTCCTTCAGCCCATCCTATTAGCTTCCTCTGACGTGAGAAGAAGAAATATATTCTCTCCTTATCAATGCTACCTTTATTCTTGAGGAATCATTTCACCTTGTGGTTTCATGTGATGGTTTGTAATCCACCTGCTCACCAATGTAAATGAATAATGTCACAGATGATGGAATATCTTTCCAATGTAATGACTCAGCTTGATGTCACGTGGAGTACAGAATGATATTACTGCTGAGGAAAGACCAGAGTTGGATTATACTGAGTGAATCTCTATTGAACACGCTTCTCAAAAGAAAAATCAATATATTAATATATATTATTCTAATATCTACATTCTGACAAATTACAAAGATGTATTTTGTTTCGTTTCAAATTTAAAATTCAGCGCCTTATCGATTGGAACAACACAACTTCTTCCTTTGGCCATCTTCCTAATAAATTCAAGTTGAAGTTATGTACATGGTATTGAATGGACATCAAAACAGCACATATAATATGACTGGAGCTGTGAATATGTTGTGGAGAAAGAGACTTAACTAGGTCAAGACATCAGACTTTACTATAGCTGAAGGAAAATAAAGCAAAGGTCTGCTTCAAAATCAGCTCAGGATTAAACTATAGAAGAGTAAATATGAGCAGTGCTTGAAATTGACTGAAACATGTCAGTGATGTTCTCTTCTAATGGATAAGGTGTCTCTTTGTCTGGTTTCATCATATTATAGAGTGGCTCCAGAAAGTATTCAGACCCCTTCACTTTTTACACACCTTATTACCAGCTGCAGCAGCATGTGGCTGATCTTGTTTACACCTTGTGAGTCTGTGTGTGTGTGTGTGTGTGTGTCATTGTGAAAAAAGTGTGGTCCTGGAGACACCTACAGTAGCAGCAGTTTCAAGTACTTTGCCAGGTGTTCATATGACCACCATGCAAGGTACAGTCACTAAACCTCACAGGTATGCGGTTGAGATCAAAATGAAGGCTGAGTTCGAAGATGGGTGCGGTGTTTTGATACTACTACAAATAAAATACCAGAGTCCCAGTGTTAAGTCTGATCAGTGAAAAAATAAACAGGATTAATGTTTCTCTCGTCTATTCTATCTTGACCGTTCTTACCTATTGGTCTTAACAGTTTTCAGTATTTGTTGCTAAAACACAATTGGAAACTGGTGAAATCCAATATCCAGCCCAGGGAGCACATACTCACTATATATACATATACATATATACTCAGTATAACATGGAGTACAAGACCTATAAGCGGAAGGCCTGTCTCATTGCATGTCCTTTTGCCAAGGAACATTGAGCCATAAACACTGATATACACATGGAAATCTCTTATGTACTACATACACCTGTTTGATGCCATTACATAAGCCAGCACACACACACACACACACACACACACACACACACTGACTACATCGGAACAGCAGCTGTCTCCGTCTGTATCGCATACTAACACATAGTACCATTACAATGGTACCATTACTGTGGTACTATGTATAGCACCATACTATTTCTCCGAGCCTTTAATGATAACCTTGAACAATGCAACGCAAGTAATTGCAACATTATATCAATCAGTTCCATCCGGTGTGATTTCCTTGAGTAGCTTGGGCTGAAATTACTTGTGTGTTCAGAACTGAGCATTTCAAACAGACTGCTGTATGCCTCAGCAGCAATCAATCATCCTTAATCCAAAACCAATTTACTCCGCCTGAAGAGGAAAATATCTTTTAATCTCTTGCCGACAATCCCTGATTGCAGTGCCGAGCTCCAGTTGACAGTCAAACTGTGCCGCTTAGAATGGGGCGTTTATATTGGATTTGCAGTTGCCATCTTTACATACACATGAATGAATAGTAAGTACAATAGCGAGTACAGTTTTCCCTTCACTGATGATGGGATATTGCTTTCACCAACATCTTTTCTCCACAATCATGTGGTCAAGGTCATCACACAGGATACACCTTCGAATACACACACCCACACACACACACACACACACACACACACGCGCGCGCCATGTTTTCAGGTGGGACTCCCACACAAAGAAACCAACACTTGGTCTTGGATGGATTATGGGGGATGAGGAGGTTGAGATTTGAATCACTGTTGGAGCTGAACCTTAATCAATGTGCTGGTAAAACATGTAAATTTCACTATTATGCACCGAGTTGACAGAAATGTTTAAGAGAGGCGTTGATTCAGATGAATGATATAGATGGTGTGGATAATATAATATAAACATTTGTCTGTATAACGCAATACGATTCAACACCACGTGCAGCAACCCTTGATCCTGACAGCACAGGTCCCGGAAAACAAACAGAAATCTGTCTGACAATGGAGATAAACGACTCACTTCTGGCCATAAACAACACTTTAAAGTTTCTCTCCAGACATGTTGTTTAAACTCTGATATAATCCTCTGCTATGATTAATATTTAGTTCTCACACATAAAAGGTGAAAACGAATGGAAAACTGGATCTGAAGCTCATCTGCTCTTAATCCTGATTGAGAGATCTGGATCAGGCCTTATGCCCCGCCCACCAGCTGCTTGCTCCTGGGGGGGACAGGTGAAGGAGCAGAGAGTAAGTTAAGTTTACGTTGAAATGGTTGACTGAACCATCTAACCTTTCACATTGCAAATCAATTGGTCCACCCATTGCTTTAAATTAATCTTAACTGCTTGTAATTATGTCACCTGTGGCCTGCGTGTTCGTCTGAACGTTCACTGCACTGATTCTCCAACACAGCCAGATTTACGATTTAAGTCTACGCTGGATAAACTTGCGAACAACGAGTTGAGACCTTATGCCCAGTTTTCTGTCGTACATTCATTTGATAAATGAGGGCCACTGTGGTGGACATGGTGGAAAGGTGTGTGACAGTGATAAACTACTGTACACTTCCTGTAGAAACTGGGCCATTGGGACTTGGGACATCAACAGACCACATGCCCAGGTTACACCCCTATCATTCCTGCTACAGCAATCAGACTATATAATGAATCTCTATGACTCATCCGAAACACCCTTGCACTGTCACCCCTGTTCCATATGAACATATTTATTTATTTATCTACCTTTCATTTTTATTGTATTTGTATATTATTGTATATTTGTATTTTTGTTAACGTCTCTGCCATCACTTTAAAATTGAAATAATTGTTTCAGCCTTTGTGTGTTTGTGTGTCCACTAGAACTAAAGGAAGAAGCCATCAGGCACATATCATCATTTCTTTGGACTTCTGACATACACATCCCCAAACACACACACACACACACATACACACACACACACACACACACACACACACACACACACACACACACACACACACACACACACACACACACTGCTGAATTATCTGTGTACAAATTGGAGAGAAAAATGCCAAAGTGTTCCAAGACACCATATTTTCACATTTCAACAAATCTCACTCTGGATTAAAGATTTAAATATGAACAGAAATCTTTAAAATATTCAGTGTACCTCTGACATTCAGCCATCTGTTGTGCATAGGCAGCGTTGGGGGAAGCCACTTTGAAAGCATAACTTCGCAAGCAATTATTTCACCCTGGAAGAAGTTAAACTACAGTAAAGCTGCCCAAGGGAAAAATCTAGTGTAGTTAACTAAAGCTACTTAGAGAAGTACTTTTGTACAAAAATGTCAATTTGCATGTGATACAAAATTACAAAAAATATAACACAACACTACGTATAAACCTGGTATATGGCTGGACTTTGTATTGGTGTGAACCGGGGGCTTAGGGCTACATCTTTTGTTACAGGCAGTCTACCCAGCCACTCTGGTTTCCCAGCTCCTCCAGATCTGCAGGGAAGGGGAGGAGTGCTTCCAATACACTGAGCCTTGCCTCCTCATT
>NW_019174393.1:18484242-18485342 GCF_002260705.1 Seriola dumerili
GTCAGTGACGAGTTGGAGTTGGGTCCTGTTTGCCGTGTTGAGTTACTGCATTATGTCTTAAACTCAACTTAACTATTTTTTAACAGGGCTTTCATTGCTGTGCTGCAGTAAGAGTATTTTCTCATTTCTAGTTGCTGGTGTTTCTGTTGTTTTACAGGCTATTCAGATCTGCTAGTTTCTTTGGCTTAGCAGTTAGCAATGACACCCCCCCACCCCCACCCCCCACCCCCCTGCTCAGTGTTTTATGTTTAGTTATTCCTTCTGCCTGCTTTAGTAATAATCATACATGTAATTAAATTAGTTTAAAATAGCTGTAGAAACTAGCAGATCTGAATAGCCTGTAAACAACAGAAACACCAGCAACTAGAAATGAGAAAATACTCTTACTGCAGCACAGCAATGAAAGCCCTGTTAAAAAATAGTTAAGTTGAGTTTAAGACATAATGCAGTAACTCTAACACGGCAAACAGGACCCAACTCCAACTCAGTCACATGACCACTGGTGGAATTATGATCAGTCAGTCAGTCAGTCAGTCAGTCAGTCAGTCAGTATGTGAAAAGTAAATGTGCCAAAAGAGAATGTATATTCACAGAGTTTTAGTGGTGATTGAGTTTGAGTAAGAAAGCAGTTCACGAATTTTGGGATCCACATTGACCGCTGTTGTGCTGACTGTGTGAAGAGCTTTGAAAAAATTAACTCAGTTATAAGAAATGTGTATTAGTAACTGCAAAAACCTGTCATTTGCTTGAGCAATGGGGATTTTGATTTGTTTTGTTTCCTTAGCCCCTTTTACAAAGACAGACTTACACAATCCCTGGTGAGAAAATACTTTTGTTGAAGTAATGCAATTTTAGAAGTAAGTAGCAAATAAGTAAAATGTTGTTGTACCAACTTTATTTTCTAAGGGTTGTCAACTTAAAAACTTGTGTCCATAGTTGTAGTNAGCCACTCTGGTTTCCCAGCTCCTCCAGATCTGCAGGGAAGGGGAGGAGTGCTTCCAATACACTGAGCCTTGCCTCCTCATTACAGCTATTTTAAACTAATTTAATTACATGTATGATTATTACTAAAGCAGGCAGAGGAATAACTAAACATAAGA